>NC_059551.1:7585757-7888787 GCF_905220415.1 Colias croceus | reverse complement strand
ACAATTTTACTAATTTTCTGCTGGATATGAAATTTTGTAGTTTTAAAGGTCCTAGAATTTAGTGAACTCTGTTCACACCGGACCATTTCTATACGAATAGATGACAAGCGTTTTGACTTTTGCCATTTGCCTAGGCTTTGAAAAAATTATGTTAATAACGCACGCAATAATTTTGATCAATATGAAACGGCTACGAAAGAAAAAATCCAGATGCAAATTAAAAAGATAAATTTGAAAAAGAGAAAGGTATAAATTTATAAAGAACCGAACCGACTCGAACCCGCATCCTTCGCGCCATTCCGGGGCGGATGCTTGACCAACTCAGCCACTCGTGACCCGCCGGAGCAATCGAATTTATTCTATTCCTTCAGTTTTATGTGTCTTAAGGGACACACCGCACGCCATCTATTGAGATGATTTAACAACCATCTCAACCAATATGAAGCACTTTTCAGTGAATACAATATTGTAACGATGGAACACGACCTTTTTTGTTGAATTTATATTTTATTTATAAAGCATTTGAGTGCCATAAAACCTAAAATATAAATTCAAAGAGAAAGGTAATTTGAAAAAGTAATTCTTAAAATATTTCTTAATTAAATTTAATTAAAGTCAACTTTGGAGCGCCATTACAGCAGCAGCGTTTCAAATGAATTATATAAAAAAAAATAAGGAAAAAAGTTTCCTCAAAAGACCATATTATAATACAAGATTGGTCAGAAGTAACTTTTTTGTAAAATGTATAAAAAAATGGAGCAAAAATTTTACATAGAAATTTTCTTTAAGTTTTCTTATTACTTCTTTAAGTTTCAATTTAGGGCAAAAACATATATAATTGTGGGAAAAAATTTGCGTACCTAGTTTGATTTCTTTATATTTCAAAGGGCCCCCAATTCTTGTGTGCCCAAGGGCCCCGGCATAGTCTAAGACGGCCCTGGTCGTGATGCTACAACCTACAGAATCTCTTAAGAGCTTTTCGGGGAAGTTTATTGAATGTATTTACTAAAACACAAATACTGACTTCACAGCATAACCCCTCTATTAGATGTAGAGCATAGATCCGCATCTATTAAAAAGTTACCGAACGGACATAAAACCAATAAAAATACATTACTCCTATCAACTAAAGTGCATCTATATCAATGAGTTTAATAAACCTCAACCATCGCGGTAGCTCCACTTAACGGTCTATTTATTAATCTCCAAAATAAGATCCCATTTAACCCTTTGGAATGTCGATGGATCACGTCAGTGGGGCGTAATAATGCACGCATTCGTTCACCCTGCTCGCAGCGGCGCCGGCGCACCTCCTGCGCCTGCCCAGTCCACAACCACAAAGTTCATCGATCACCTCAGTCCTCAGTTCGCGATCGACTGCGCGTGAGCGCAGTACTACGAGCTTTATTTAGATCAAACGCCGCGATCTCAAACAAAGTAAAAAGTGTTCGTTAGTCGAGATTAGAATAAAACAGGCGACATGGCTGCGTTTGGCATGGTGAGAGCTCATCAATTATAATGAACGCTTTGGGATAGGGATGAGATTATTTTTCCGGGCTTAAATAAATTTAAGCAGTTTGTTATGGATCCCTCAAAATTTACGCAACTGCATCTAAGTTCCATTTTTGCATGACTGTATTTCAAAAGTCTGATATTTCTGTATCGACTATCAAATGGGTTGACTTTTATTATTTATTTTGAATGACCTAAGAAAATGCGATATTTAGACGGGAAAAAATCGGTCAGTAAAAAAGATATTAAAATAAGATCCATACATACATTTTTAGTGGATCTAAATTAAGCTTATTTAAGTGTTATTTTTTATAATAAAATTAAACCTACCTAACTAACTACTTTCTGATCAAGCGAAAATTATTTTCCAGTCATGAAAAGTTTCGCTAAGTAGACCGTATACAATATAATATCTATTGTAATGCTACAAGGAAACAAAATGGATGTAATTATTATTTTAATATAATTAAGTAATATTTTACCATATAAAACACAACACATAAATACCTATGTCACTTAAATCAAGGAAATATACCTACAACTATAAACTATAAACACAACTTGTCCCGCTAAAGTTATTTGTAATTAATTAAAATAATCACGTGAATTAATTAAAGTAAAATGTGTTAATAAGCTTCATAATTTGCAATTTGCATTCAAAAGCTCTGGAAAAACAAAATTTTACCATCATATTTTTAGATCAACGGCATTTTTAAATTCAATACTCAGTAGTATAACATCTATCGTCTATAATTTAGATTATGTATAAATAAAAAAATTATCTTGAAGGTGATAGATAAATAAACTAAATTTTATTTAGAGAAAGCGATTAAAAATACGCTAAGGTTATCAGATGCAGAGGTAGCTATTGTTTATAGGTACCTATTATCTACAAAATTTCAAAATAGAATATGTATTCTGATACTTAGTTACTTAATTCGTCAAGGAAGAAGTTTTTTCAGTTAAAGTTAATATAGAGCTTAAAGCTCTACTTTCAATCAAATTTTGATTTTCACAGTCATGTAGGTGTTAAAATCCTGATCAAAAGTTTTAATTAAAGTAAGTAAACACTACATTTTATAAGTACCTACTTACTTACTTAGTTAAGAATATTGTAATTAACCTCCATGCGCAAATCGCAATATAAATAGATATGTAAATGACCACTTCTCGCTTCTTAATGCTCATTAAATATACAATTATTATGAACGTTCCTCATAATCCCCTTAAAGCAACTATAAGAAGTGTACGGGCAATTGGTGTCCTTTAATGTGGTTATATTGTAAATATCCTGCGGTGTTCCAATAAAGTTTATTGCCCCAGCTCCTGTGCACTTGATGTATTTCTCGCCTGCCGCGGCCGGGGCAAGGTACTGACATATTGCTAACTCGTCTCGCATACATGATTACATCGTGTTCGACAAATTGACGATAAATAATGCACTTACAATGTGCTTGTTTGTAGCTTTTTGTCAAGATTTTGTTGGTAAGAAGTTTGAAAGCGATTGAGAAACAGTACCTACCTACACAAGTTTAGGTTTGACTTTTGTACATTTATATTTCCGAAGGAAGTAAACATTTAAATGAACAGAAAGTGATTTTAAAATATAATATTTCAGATATTTATGTTATCGTATTTAGCATACTTACCTAAAGATAAAAGACAAGCTGTGCCCGCGGCTTGGCTCGCGCGTGGAGAAGTTCAATTTCAAATTAAACTGATTGAAATAAAATTATAGACTATAGTAATGTTTCTAACATAATATTATATGTACTAGATTTTATCAAAATCAGCTCAGTTGTTTTTGTGTGAAAGGTCCAACATCTCGGTCACAAAATGCGTCGCTCGCCGTCGCGTCGCTCCTATATTGAGGGTAGAGCTGAAATTTCTAACGGCGGCCACTGAGGCATCAGGTATTCATATTATATTTCTGAAGTATACGAGCACGAGCATAATTATTATAATATTCTTAACCTACGATTACCATATTCATTAAAATAAATATAAAATGACCATTTATTTTCTTTTTTCTTCGTCCAAATGGAAAAAATCGAAATAGTTGCCGAAACCTCTACCACAGATTACTAAATAGTCGCTACGTAACTCTATGATCACACATTTAATTCCTATCCTGAAAGAAGACAACTCTATATTGTACATCTAATTGTAACTTCTGAATTTAATCTAAATCGGTTGAAACATTAAAACAAACAAGCTTTGATACATGAGTCAGGAAGCGATTATTGTTTAACCGCCGCTCTACCATGCTCACGCTAATTAACATCATAATAATTAAAGTATTGTGGGTTAATATACATAGTTATTTTTGTTGATATAATGCTACATAACAAAACACTTGATATTTTCCTGATCTTGTATCTTACGGTACTGCATTCTTATTGTGGCTTTAGTTCCAGGAACGTTCAACCTTAGATTCTTTTGTACATTTAAGGAGCGTGTGTATTTACATAGTAGTTTTTTAGCTTTTTAAAAGCTGTTTCATCACAAATCACAATCGCTGCATAGTGGCGCCTTAACATATAAGAACTAAGATAAGAACCGATACTTACTGATAAAATGAATTTCCAAAAGTGGGTGCACAAATGAATAGATCTATAATGCAGAATAAATTTATTCAGCATCTGCAATTTATTGTGCTGTTATATATTACTGCTTGCAATATTTAGTATTTACCCTGTTGCTTCATCATAGATTCATGTTACATTTATTATCGAAATACATAAGCCCAGGATAACTGTGCCAGTAAAACTAAATATATGAATACTTAACGCATTCAACTAATACCGGGAAGCAAAACATAATGTTATCGTCGTGTGCTTACAGCATTAAAAGCTTTGTCCGCGCGTTTGACCTAAATCCCGGCCAAGGTCTATATTCAGCGTGTAAGATAAGTTCCTTTCCCTTTGTCATGATGCTACGTCATCTATAAGGATCTAATTATAAACTAATCGTGTAACGTGTTGCTAGTTATAGATGCTTTAGGTACGCTAAGCCCTTACAAACTTATTACATAATATTTTTAATCTGCCGATAAATTACGATAAAGGTTTACCAATGTGAAGATAAAACTATAGTACCTACAATTAAGCTGCCTTTGTTACTATACAGATTTTGCTACATTGTTTTTGTTTTAATGCCTTTGATATAAAACTTTTACATTTAGATGTCTGTATGTAAACACCTGTCACCTACCTAGGTACTTAATGACAAAATCATCATCATCATCATCATCAGCCCATATACGTTCCCACTGCTGGGACACGGGCCTCCTATGAGGGTACAGGCCATAATCCACCACGCTGGCCAAGTGCGGGTTGGCGGATGACACAATATGTCGTCGAACTTTTTTTTTTAATTCTTCGACATGTCGGTTTCCTCACGATGTTTTCCTTCACCGTTCGAGCAGTGGTGATGTAATAACATGCGCAGATAAATTGAAAAATCAATTTATTTCCTGTACGCTCGCCTGGTCTCGAACCCCGGACTTATCGATTCGAAGTCCGAGGTCTCACCACTGAGCCACCACTGCTTACAATGACAAAATAACGGATTAATAAGAGTGCATGTAACCAATTTCCTTATAATAATTTTTGTTGGCAATTTTGACGATAATTAAGCTGACGTTATTCATAAGAATAATGGAGGCTATAATCTGCTTTTGCAAATATTCTGAGGGCAAAAAACGTGTCTGCAAAATTATTGCAGGCGCCAGCTATTAAAAAACTAACAGGATTATTGTAATTCCAGAACAATGGAATCATAAGTTTACATTTAGTAAGCGAGGAATCGTTTGAACTAAGACTCCCAGATATAAATTTAGTATATATAACAAGCAAGTGTTTAGCACAAGTCACGTTTTGGTGTGGCTACAATGGTTTACCTAGAATCCGACTGAGTCGTTACTTTGAAGAGGTTAATAGGAGTAGGTAATGTGCCTTCGTCGTGCCGGCTAAAGGTGTATAAAATAAAACAACTTTTGTTGATAATAATTTTCGTATATTTCAACTTTACCAGTTAAGTTATTGTAAGTACCTAGTAGTAATAATATGTAAATAGTTTAAAATTATCGTATATTTTCTACTAAGTACATCCTCATTTTTTTGTTGTGTGCTGATTAATTTGGATAAAGGATATCCATATCCTTAACGGCTATCATTTTATAGTCTATAGTAGGAATTGGTATTACAATGTCGGCTATCGCGCTATAAACATGGGGTCCTATCCTATACTCGTACATACCTAGTATTATATATATTATCTGTGCTATAAATAAGCTATCCTACTTCCTATCCTATTCCTATTAATTTTATAAATGCGATATATATATTATATATATATCGCGGGCGAAGCCGCGGGAGGAAAGCTAGTAGCTTATATACTTATCTTAGGTACCAGAGTTATCCAACGGGAGGGAAGAGCAGGCAAACCACCTTTCCTGTTCTTGGATTGCGCCTGGCCTGGAGATGGGCTGCCGCCGAGGGGGTCGCGGAAGAATTCTAACCAATACCCGCGGCCCCATCATTAAAGCGGCTCGACGGAACACAGTGGGGTTTTAGTCGGTAAGAATCCGACATAACCCACGGCTCCTTCCCCGGGAGCCGTGGGTATCTTTAGAAGATTTCCCCACTATAAAAAAAAGGTACCAGAGCCGCGGGTGAAACCGCATCACAGCAAGTAGATATAAAATAAGCCATTGATAAATTGATAAATTGTCTTTTTGCTATTCCTTGCAGAAACGGTGATGAGAATGAGGGGCGTAATTTAATTTAAAGCTCATTTCCTGATCATGAAAGTACAATTTTTCTGAGAAGCAAGTAGCAGTAAATTTAATTACCATAACATATCGTCGTACGACTGTACTCAACATCAAAGTGCATTAAAGTCTCGACGACCGCGACGCGACGCGGACGTCCTGATAATTTTACAGGATGAAGAAGCATGAATTTACATTTTACGTATAATATATGAGAAACTTTTACTATTAAGATACTTCAAAGATATTATTTTCACTATCAATTACCTACAAACCTAAGTTATACTTAACTAGCTACTTACTATACCTACATATTTTGAAGTAAATATTTTATATTCTAAACTCTATCTACTCGCTCTCATCTTTTGCCAGAGGCACATTACAAATGCTTTTCTTCTTTTTCGCTATCACTCTATTCAATTCAAATCTGTATTAAAACTCGCAGAATATTGTAATATCCGTACATCTCAAATAATTCGCTCCAAGCAGTTTGGTGTAATTTCTCATAGTAGACCGAACTGGGTCGTCTATTCGCGCTAAACGGTTCTACTATTTTTAAAATCGTTGTAAAAATATGAAATACGTATTAATTATAGAGCCAATCCACTTTTAGCACAATATAATCATCGCTATTGTTCGTTCTTTCCATATTAAGTACGAATAAGTATCTAGTTTATAGATTACTTATTTTCAAAAACAGTAAAGTGTCCGAAAATGTACCTAGGCGTAGGGAAAATAATATATTAAAAGTTCTGAAAACACTTCGAATTTGAAATAGAATTAAACAATTTTATGCTTAAGTAACAATAAAATAAAAAGCAATATTTATAATCATCGAACCATTAACTAGATATTGATGTGGAATAGCGGTTTGATCTTTATGAACTTGTTCGATTCCTTTGTCTTTATTGCACACATCTATTGGTTATTTATTATCTGTCTAAGCCGTTGGTATTATCTATTTATACAAGAAAATTATTATGTTAACCTAGAATCTGGTTGAAGGGAGATAAATGTTTTGAACGTCTGGGTAGACTTAAAGTAGGTACTCTAGACGGCACAATAGGCAATTATTTTACCACTATTCTGACTTTACCTGATCAATATTATCTAATTATTCAATATTTAAATGCAGAAAATTTGGCCATTTAAGCATTTGGCCATTTCTTGAAAAGATAAAATAAAGTAATCGGATATTGCTACTTTAAGAAGTAGACCATACAGCATGAAAAAAGTTCAATCATCGACAGTTTATAGCACTTTTTTAAATACAAAGCTGAAGGAAAAAAAAGGAATTTACCTAATTGTATTTTAAATTCCAACACTTACCTTTACTACCCCTACTGATTTAACTATAGAGAGCATCTTATACATTTCTACATTTTTTATACAGAATTCTTCCTAAATCCTAAGTAGAATATAGTAGAATATAGATAGGTACTTAGTTTTCTGATCGATATATTTTATTTTACAAATATAATTATACTTCCTCTTATAAACCATGTGTACCTACTTACTAAGCTTCAAGCAATTAAAGCTAAAGGTTATCTATCCCATCTGTAGTGCTACAAGTGTGTAATGTTGACCACGCCTGATAAGACGACCTCCTTTATCACAGTTAGAAATCATTCTCGTATTTATTTAGTACATATTGACATAAAAACTCATTTAATATAACTCTATCACAATATTTGCTTGAATGATAACAATGTAGATAAAAAAATGCTTTCCCCATCGGTTATCCCCGAGGTTAATGTTTTGTTTGATATTCCGTATTCTTTTAACCTGTTGCAGATTTGGCATGGTTGAATATAGGTACCTATGTAATGTTTGTGGTAGTGAGCAAATATGTATATTATTTTGTCATATTCCAAACCAATATATCTACCTATTACGTGTTAAAAATAAGTTCTTACAAATGTATGTACCAAATTTTTCATGTGTTCTCTAGCTCTTGTTCTATTCCACACTTTTGTGCTAAAAGAAAATTAAGTTGAATGTATTTGTTCCCAGAGGCCGTGGTGTTTGGTCGCACTCCTTCTCATCGTATCCTGTACACACACAGAGGCCAAAAATGTCACGTGAGTACCATATAGTGATATTCTGCTGTTCTTCTGTCGTAAATAATAGTGATGCTCCTGGTTTTGTCCCAAAATAAAATACTTAGGTATTCGTTCATCTTAAATATTATGTATAAGTTATAATAGTTTATCATAAGCTCATAAATATATCCTACCATTTGATGGCATCGCATCGGAAGCTCGTAGGTTAGCAGTAAATGTCGCCATCTCCTAATTTACAACACAATCAAGAACACAATAGTAACCATAAACAACTGAGGTGTAGTTATTTTGACAGTCACCAAAGACGTGGTGTAAGAGTTCGTCAAAGGATTAATGTTTGAATAAAGGTTTGAATTCTCTCCAATGGTTTATTTTCGTTTCCTTTCGTTGAATAGCGTAAGCTTTCAAAATAATACGTTGACTGCAGGGTAGAACTTTGAATTAAATACAAACTCTTCCTATATCATTAGTTGTATTATCGCCAGAATGTATCAAGAGCAGTACATATAAAAAAATATCCCACCAAAAACATTTTCATGTAAAATGTTGCCAAGACGAGCCCATTTGACTCGCACTGTGAAAAAGTTATCAGATCTCATGTAGAGCCAAGCTTCTAACACTACACGCCCTAACTCTACAAGGCCTAACTTCACAAACTCTACACCTTAGTCAAAATATGTGGCTTGGCCATTTCGCTACATTCACATCGGCGTAAGGTGAAAAATTAATTAATTCACTGTTCATTACTTTTGTGTTATACAATAGTTCTTGTAGTAACGAACGGCCAAGCCACATATTTTGACTAAGGTGTAGAGTTTGTGAAGTTAGGCCTTGTAGAGTTAGGGCGTGTAGTGTTAGAAGCTTGGCAACATTTTACATGAAAATGTTTTTGGTGGGATTTCATTTCTTTTTGTAAGTTGTTTGTAGTTAACAAAATTTTATATGTCGATTAAATTAATTTTTTTTTTAACAAGGAGTACATATATATATCTAGGGGAACCAAGTTTTAGATTATTAGATAAGACCTCTAGCGTCATCAAAATTTAATTTAAAATTACAGGTCTCATACAAACTCCCATTCCCTAGTTTAAGGGGTTGGGGGATGAAAGTTACAAGTTTTATAATTTTTTTGTTGTTTGTGTGCTAATACTAGCTTACATACAAAATTTCAGCTTTCTAGGACATTAGGAAATACCTTAAGAATTTTGATGATCATCAGTGAGTCAGTGACGAAATTAGCGTTTTTTAGATATAAATAAAATCTGAAGTATAAAAGCTAATGTAATTAAAACTTAATATTTTCAATAAGTCCGCTATTGGCAATATATCCCGAAAATTTTGTTGATCTAGCATAATCCAAACCCAAGTTATGAGGGTTCAAAAAAACGTCGAAGCGCTTCGAGAAAAGGTAGGTAGTGCCCGTGCGCTTCGCTTGTTCGCTTTGCTCGTCTTGGCGGGGGCACTACCGTGCCCCCAGATAACGCATTCAGTTAAATTTAAGTTGATCTATTTGTATTGTATCTTGATGAAAAATACTACACTCAAAAATAGGCTTGAGTGTTAAATAAATAACATCGTTTATTATTTATATGAGGATTAAATATGTATAGAAATAAGAAACCCCATAATGTTTTATCTAAGACTATTTTAAACTTCAATTCGTTGTGGCGATCGCGGGTCATTTTTATCGTAGGCGTACTACGATGTCATTAAATTTTTATTGTTCCATTAGCATATTCATATTTTTATCACTTCGGTCAAAGGCACTTTCATTTTGTATGAGAATATGTACCTTCATTATAGGTTACTAGCAGTGCCGTGGTTTTAAATATGTATAAAAAGCACGGGAAAACCTCATCCGCATTTTTAACAGGCGTCTATCCAATTAAATAGAAAAGGGGTTGATTTATAAATAAAGCTCATGTCATTTTTTAGAGCTTACAGCTACAAATCTGTATTGAACTTTTGCCCTGAAAGCATACCAGACAGAATTTCGCATTTAAAATAATATAGAAAATATTAGAAACCATCAATGTACTTTGCAGACGTGAGACGATTATGGAATGTCTTGAGTATGAAATTTGTCGAGTTGCTCACATCATTTTATATATCAGACGCTAATTACATAGGTACCAGCAATTATAACATTCCCACTGTCTCCTTTCATTAGTTATCTAATAAAACAAAGACCTCATTCAATTCAAGCGTTGGGCATTTCCTACCTTACATAAACTGGCGACTCCCTTTACACATAGCAATGAAGATTCTTCACAACCTACATGTAGGTACATTACGTAACCGTCACTTGTTTAGCGATTACATCAAGTGTTTTGAAAGTCAATGAACATCAACATGTTCAATCAATTTGTATTGATTGATTGATAAACTCATGTACGATACGATTAATGGTAAATGGATTTATGATGCTAATTAGTATTTTCTATTTTTTTATTGCATCAATCGAATTATTAAGTTTAAAAGCTCTCATTAGCTGAGATCCTGGCTCGAGACACGAAAAATTTTATAATTATAATTATAAAATAATTATTTTACAGCATTAAGGTTGTTATACTGAATTGAAATTTTCAAAAATACATTTTCAATTTGAAAATGTATTTTTCAGACACGAAGATATCCGAGACGCTATGCTATCACTCGTCCACCTCTTCCGTGTATCAGAAAGCAAACTGGATCGCCACGAATTCCGAGAAAAGGCTCTTGGAGACCAGCTGAAGAAAATGCTTATTTCTTTAGAAAAGAAGCACAAAGCACTCGAGCCCTTAAAGGGGCTAATTTCGCGTCTGGATGAACGAGTCTACAACGTGGAAAGTCTATTTATACAGGTAAGTAGATCAGTAGGCATATAATGATATGCCTACTTGAAATGCCATGTACCCTAAACGCCATTTAATAGAAAAATAAAGTTATCTTCTGATATAACAAACCTTACATTTGTCCTGTTTTAGAAAGAGGAAAAAGAAAAGGCAAAGCAAGAAAAAACTCACGAAATGTTGGAAGACATACAGAAGTCATTGCAAGCACTCACGGCTACAGTGAATAAGAACTTGAAGGCAAACACAGCACCAGTAGACGTAGAAACGAATCTAACCACCGAAGATGACTCTATAAGCAGGCGACTTGATGCTACCGACGCTAAGTTGGATGCTGTTAAACAAGAAATTCAGGATTTGAAGAACAGTTTGAATAAGGTAATTTAAAATGTCAGAAAAATAAGTTTAATTGGATGATGTGTTAATGAATAAGGCAAAAAAATTCAGTACCAATTTTTTACGTAGTTTATACTTTATAGCCTCTTATCAATAGACAGTAACGCGCTACGATTTAAGGCTAAGTGCAACACAAAAATTTCAGAGCGAGAGCCTAGTTAAGTGTATTATTATAACTAACAGAAGGTAAAATTTCAGGACGCTCTTCGGGCTTTCTGCGTAGAAATGGCAACTGACGTGAACCCCTTCGAGCGACACATAACAGAGGCTGAGAAATTACTGAACAAGTATGAATTGAAGCTGAACAAATACAACGAAACGTCTTCCAAGATACCAACAGACTTTGTGCCTTTGAGCGAGGTTACGCTTGCAGACGAGGCTTGGCACAACAAAATGAGTGAAGGTAAATTACCTTACATAAATTATATGCATAAAATGTTCAAGGACAAAGTACTATAAAAATGGGTAGAAATTTCGAGAATTTTCATCTATCCGCTCAAACTAATTATTAGATAGCTGTGATTATTTTATACATAATATTATAATAACAAAATAATAATTAAGGTTAACCACGAGGCAAGGGTATGAGTGCATTGTTAATACATATTATGCAGTAGGTAGTTGATAGTTCATGTTAACTATTAGATTGACGACTACGATTGGAACTGGAAAGGTTTTACTGGAATTCTATCATTTTTGTACGATATTTGTTACACTGTAACGATACCCATGTGGCCTCGTAATACTAAAATTATTGTCCGAACGCGTCTCATTTGTCTGCAATTCATATCATTGTGCCTACGTACAATGTAAATGAATTCCCGGCTGTTATCTAAACTGCTTAATGCAGTACAAAACGATATTCATTCATCAAGCCACTGGGACATATTAATATTTTCTATCAGCAACGTGCATTTCATTTCGTTGACAATGCCGACAAGAAGACAGGCGCTCGTTAACACGGCCTGATCGACCTACATACTGGCGTTTCAGAATGTTTAGGCTTTTTATTCAAGTTTATTTTGCAGTAATAATACAAAAGCAAAAGCGAAACTATTCTAGTCAGTAGAAACGGCTAAAACGAGGCATTAGAATTTTTTGTTTTTAGTTAGTGCTTTGTTATTGATCGCATCTAATAATAGAAAATATTTCGTCATATTATATTTTAATGTTTTCCTAAGTGCAATACAAATAATGGCATGATAAACATTTTGAACGTTTTACTTATTATTTTAACACATATATTGACCTCTTATCTTTAACTTTTCTTTCCTCAATTCATATTTTGTAACATTTATTATTCATTGTATAAAAATACACATTAGGTTCTCACCCAAAAATGACCAAAATACATAATAATTAATCAATCCATATGACGTTATAAAATGAAATGAAATTAGGTACTTACCAGACCAATTTGTTTACTTTTTCTTCATAGTTTCTGTAATTTTTTATAGTACTGGAGCGGCAAGAAGGTGAAATAAAGAAGATTCAACTGTTGCTGTCAAATGCGGAGAGCATGTGGAAGGATCTGCCGCGACTTGCGGACATCAAACGTGCGACCAATGATACTTTGGAAGCACTGGTCGCTGCACAGTCCAATATTACCGGCAATGAAGATAATAGTGAGTATAAATTAATGAACTAATCTATCGATCTCTGATGAAAGATGAATGGATATTTTATTTTCTGACGAATGAGTGTTTTTGGGAACAAGATCCTTTATTACGAACCATACCATTTTGTGCAGTCGATCGAGAGAGAGACGTAAGTTGATCCGAAAAGCTCTAGAAAATTATTGTCATTATTTAATCTTATGAAAGCTAATAAAAATAAAATACCTTTACTCATGCTTCTTCTTTCAGCTGTTAACAAAATAACAACAAAATTGCGTGAAATGAGTGACCGCCTAGTGGCGACCAATAAAGATATTCAACAAAGTCTAACTGAGAGTAACACAATGAGCGAACGAGCCTACGATGATATACAAAAGAGCTATGACACTTTAAGAAACGAGGTTGGTATTTTTATCACGTTTGGAGAAAATCACTTTATAATATATGGGTTTAGTTGCACTGGCTGGTCAGAAAATGATAAATGGGCTGACCAACCCAAGGCAAAATCGTATTGTAGTTATATGCAAAGCTATCGAAACACTTTCCCATTTCAGAAGTTACTTTTGATCCTGTAGCAGGAACTCTGTGGAAATAAAAAACATAATTAGTTAATAACACATCATCACTTTCCACTTTTGAGCATATTTGTTGAAAATAAAAAAACTTAAAGTATGTATGCAAGAAGGATTTCTTCACTTACACCCTAAACTCCTTTTTCACACCGGTCCAGGAACCGTCTTCTTAGTGAAGAATATCTGTAAAACTTAATACACGTATTATTTTCAGGTACAAGCATTCTCAAGGAACGAAAACGTAATGCTACAAACCGCTGATGATGTGATTGCCACTAAGAAACGTATAGAATACGGAGTAAATAGAATTTTGCTTGAAGTTGGAGAGAATATCAGATTACAGGGCAGACTTCTAAATAGCACGTTACTGAGCAGGTATTAACTTATATTTTAAAAAAAAAAGATGAAGTAAAATAACAGACACCAAAATGTAAATAAGTAAAGATTTAAATTTTATCTACAGTAGCCTACAGCTATTATAATTATATTGACCTAATTTTTTAATTTTGTTGGCAATTCTAATTAATAATAATAAACACTTAACAATTTTCAGGGTCGATGAAATAGAGAAGCATATAATGAACAACCAAACTATGACTCTGGGCAATATCACATCAAAGATAGAGTCGGATATGTCGCAGGTTTGGCGCCAGATCGGCATCATGTACGAGCAACTGACCGCCAGCAAGAAATCTATTGACAGATTATCTGTGAGTTGGAGAATTTAACAATAATTGTATATTTCCGAGTATATTTTTTCGAGAAATTCATCCTATAAGTTGACGGTTGCTTTTTCGTTTAGGTGACCAAAATATCTAAAATTATCAGAAAATATGTTTGAAAAGGTATTTTGTTCGGTGCACTTTTCTATTCTAGCAATGGAAAAATTGCCGTAGGTATAATTGTTACACCTACACCGTTAAAATAACAGCCTCGTTAATTAAAACAATCTACTATTATGATCCATAACTTGATGAACGCAAACAAAAATTCCATTCGCATACAACATTATGGCACTAATCAACTAATAGACAATTAAAACCGGCAGGAACAAACCGCGCAATATGTTAATGGCAGCACAACGACATTGGACGGAATGAAAGATAAGGTGAGTAATTATGGTCTTTACTGCTATGATTATAAGGCTCGGATTAATAATTCGTATCTATTCCCAGGTGGGCCTGATAACGTCACGCGTGTCCGCAGTGGACGATAACCTGAATTATTTGTTGGGACGCCTGTCCCTCGTGGTGCAGGAGTTTAGTCAGATCAAAGCGGGCTTGAGTGACGCGCTCGAGAAGTCGCACGGCGAATTGCAAAAGGTGCAATCGAAGATTGACGGTATGTTGCGAATTAAATACGTATAAATGTTATTTTTTATCTGTAAAAAATAAAACACTAGAAATATTTAATCAATTTCACTTACCAGATTATTTACATACTTACCAGTTTTTTGTGGTTAGGTACATCTTTGTCTGTCTTTGAATCTTCTGGTTAATGTCCAAAACATCTGAATCCATTCTGATATAATATTATGATTCTTGTAAGTCATGAACGTAACAGTGTGAAAGTATTTGTCACATTTTGATTACGCAAGTTAATTTTTAACAACAGTTTAATTTTTCATATTTTTATGTGGCTTCCCTGCTGTACCTTAATATTATTTTATCATTGAAAAATGTGAGTTCAAATATAACACTGGCTTAAGATTAATATTCTGTTTCAATTCCAGACAACGGCCCTGGTCCGCACGCTGCCGCCAAATAAAACCTAACTATAGTTAGCGATAATTAATCATAAACCAAATTAAGGAAGATCTAATAAAATTTAATAACATTATCTGTAAGTTGACTGAATTATCTGTAATAAATTTTGTATCTGTAATACTTCTTTCAATTGTGAAACTCACTTAGCTGTTCCCACATTGAATACTTATTTTTAAATGTTTCTATACATCCACATTGCTAAGCTATATCCATTTTTAACAAAATCAAAAATAACAAATAAAACACAAAGTAACTTTTGCAAATATTTAATCTCTTTCATAATTGTGGATCTATAATATTTATATTGTACAAGTTATATGTTACAATTAAGTTTTATCGTGACGGTCCGTCACTTATGTGAGCTTAAAAAACAACTGATGAGGGTGAAATCACTGTACAATTACATTTGGTATAAACGTCATAATCGTCTTAAATAATATACACACAAATTATTTGTCTTTCATCGTGTTTAACTATTACAACCTCATTTTCCTATGTGCAATAACAGTTAAAACAATTGCTTATATAATTACATAATATCAAGAAAAAAATTTCGTGCCCTTATTGAATATTTCGTGTTCTAATCAAATTTATAAAATGTATCCAAGAAATACAAATAATATCGTTCATATTGAATATTTCATACCATTAACTAGACGTATTTTCGTATATTTTAATATAAGTCCAAAATTATTATTTCCACTTAATAGTAAAATGGTTAAAAATGATATAATGTAATACATAGCAAAATGATGATTGTACATAGGTTGATATCAAACATTGGACAATTCCTAAAAGCATGATTATTGAATAGCAATCAAATAACTAGGGTAGACTAAGGAATTCGTTGTTACAAAACAGCCTGGCGGGACAATACAAGCTAATACAAAACAAGGACGCCCCGGAGCGTACTAAACATTTCCAAATGTAAAGGAATGTTAAAAATAACAACGTAACAAATAGAAGCGTAAACTAGTCACGTGATTAAAAGCGAACCAGTCGCGTCGTTACAAACCTACCCTTTACAATGTAATCATATGTAAAACACATAAAATTGACAATAACGTGCCAAACCATAATTCAAAAGGTCGTATTACAAAGAGGCTTATTTTCTGGCAGTGGCAAATCTAACACACATACATTCGAACGTTTTATACATGTGAAACACTATATGTACATTGATAAATGTTTATTTTATATTAATGCAAAAATATTTACAGATATTAAGAAAGCACTTAGCCATCCCCGACGCTACACCCAAATCCTACAGTTATGACAATCTATCCGTACAAATAACAATTGTGCTTACACAATAAAAACAAATGGATCTTAATAAATAATAAAAACAACAACACTATTAAAAATAAAATGACGAACGAACCATTAAGCATTGGAAAGTAGCTTAATCTGCTAAAGTATGATAAAAAAATTTAAACCCAATAATTTCCGAAATAATAATATATGTATGTATTAAAGGAATGTGAAGTCATGATTCGACCATTAAAATAATTAAGTCATTAATAAAAACCGCTACACCAGCCCCAAGCTGACCACAGTCCCAATCGATTGTGCGTATATTTCATACTCCTCGAGTCGCATAGGAAAAACCACCCTTTGAACACCACGAGCAACAAAAAATGTTATAGTCAAGGAACATAATAATTGTAAAACCTATGTCCGTACCGATTCCCATTCTACGTGTGCCCAAGTATTACTCCATAATGATATAACGTCCTTTGTACCACTGAAATAAACAAGAACGTTTGAGCTAGCTGTTCCACAGCCAGCGACGCTTATAGTAAGCAATTGTATCCTAATATTTATAATTTAAAATCCTAACTAAGTTTTCAGTGTGATTGTGCAATACAGTAATATTCGTAAGAACGCAACATAACCAACTCGAAGCCGTCCGTATGTTCTCCAATCCTTTCGGAAAAATGTCCTTTAAAATTACCAACTACCGTCAATCCGTACAAAACCATACATCTATACTTCCATAAAATCTATATATTTGTCTATATTTCACTATGCCGCCCAAGGTTTCGAATCGAAGCCTCCTATATATACTTCAAATAGTCTAAATTGTGTCAATGAGTGTCGAATACCCTAATACCGTTCACATATACTGAATACCGGATACAATATCTTTAGATATACTAGTCTTGACTTTATGATGGAACTTACATAGGAAGACATACAACTATACACATACGCCTTTAATATATGACGCCCAAACGAACGTTTCAACCAAAATCGTAGCAGAAGCCAATGTCGAATTGAATGTCAAAGGAATTAAAATAACGAATCGTGAGGAAGCAGAGTTCATTCAGTCGAGTCTATCAAATCCAACGAATCTCCGATACGGAGCCCACACGCGTCTGCAACTGAATTATATAACCACCCCATAAATCCGAGGCACTTACATGATCTTAAAAGTAATTGATATACTACGTCTAACTAGTGGTACCGAATGTAGCTCATTGTCATCCCGGGAAGGAGCCGTTGATACAACGGATGTGACACATTTAAAGCTATGGACATGTTTCACGTACTAATCGTTACGAGATCTAACCTAATGTCGGAAAAGAAGGTAGCTATCGTAGACGTACAAATACCTAAATAACCTAAACTCAGCCCTTAACTTACGTCGACTGACCATTAACCGGTGCGATTACGTACGAAGTTGGTGTTGCAAAATGAGTGTTCGATTCGATATAAAACTTCTAAGATAGTGACATGATAAAAATATTGTGTCTCCCTGTGAGCGTTGAAAATATCTGAACAAGTGCAATAGTGAAAAATAGTCATATTATAATATAAACAAATACACCTGAAAGTCATACTCTAAACATAGTTACGATAAAGATAAAAGTAGATAGCACATCGACCTCAACCGAACCTACAAGCGGAATGTCCACGTCCACGCGTGATTATGTACATATCGACACATCGCAATAACAAAACAACAATTATGTATAATTTTAAAATTGTTGCACATAATTATGTACAATTACAACGGGTTCAGTTAACACTGAACTTAACATCAATAGGTTACCGCTTTGCATGGCACTTCATCAGAGAACGTGAGGCGGAATTGTGCTCGATTAAAATTCAATTCCTATAGAAAGTTTAAAGAAATTAAAGGGTTTTATTGTGTCGTACATCTGCAGTAATACGCGCGGCTGAATACGAGTCTGCATATTTCATTTAATATAAACTTGGTTACTTTTGTACAAGTTTAACACGTTTGACCTTCACGAAACCGAGTTTATACATCAATAATAAGACTGTTCCACTTCTAACTATGAAATGTGTATGAATTCTGAAGCAGCCTACCGTAACGGGTCTGTTCAAACTGCCATGCAGAGCTTTACAAAATATTAATCTTATGTACATATTGTCGCTCGAAGATAAGAATAAGAACTAACGTCTAGGTAAGCGCCTTTACACGGAATACAATCCGTCGTACTTTCAACGATTCGGTGGGACTTCTCGAAAGCTATTTTACAGTTGCGTATTACAATTAACAATTTATTTGACACAAGTTATTGGGTAAATTGCGTTTTAAACAATTCTTTGGATACGTGATCACAATCCTGTAAAAAGTTTAGGGAGGAGGAGAAATTTCATTATTTGGCAATTTCATCATCTCCAAGGAGATATTTAAATTTAACATATCAATAAAAATTAATTTAAATGGCAACAAATGCATCTTAACAATTAATAAGGAACATTAATTTGATAAAGGAACAAAATTCTATAAAAACGGTCACAAATATGGTTGATATAATGGCTAACTATGATTCAAGTTCCTAGTGTTTTATGCTGCGATATTTGCGCATCAGAAATCTTATAATATAAAAATGAATCCCAAAATGTGTTGGTAAGCGCATAACTTGAGAACGGCTTAACCGATTTCGTTAATTCTTTTTTCATACTATTCCTTGAAGTTCGAGGATGGTTCTTATGTAGAGAAAACGTGAATATGTACCACGGGCGAAGCCGGGGCGGACCGCTAGTAACTTCATAATTTCCAGTTATAGTGCCATATGCTCCTCTGATATCTTTAGTAAAATGGTTAACCCAAAAGAAGAACTAGAGGGCCCTTTTCTAGGCAAAATGTGGAGACAAAGTTATCACATAAGAGTTGGTTCTACTGGGCAACGATTATTAGGCCAAGATAAACCTCAGCCAAATGGCGAGGTATATTATGCAAGCGCAATCTCTCGAAAGGAGAGAAGTATGAGGACGACGAAATGTTTCTACCGTAGCTATTCGGGAGCAGATGACTTGATTATTAAAAAGGTGAAATGCCATAATTCAGAAACGTTCTTTACATTCGGGTGTGGACCAACACCAAACCAGGTGTTATATGATACATATAACCGATTTATAGGATGTTGTTCCTCTATTCAAATAAAAAAATCGTTTTTCTATCAGACCATCATTTAAGTTTGGTCGTAAAATTTATTGAACACTATATACAAATCAATTTAAAACTTCACCAGTTTAGTAAAAATGCATTCATTAAAACAATAATAATTCTGAAAAATCCCTAACAATTTTCACACAATATTAAATGCTTCATACACTTAACACGTCCCATCCCAATTATTTAAACTGAAACGAAATTCCGAAATCACACAAAAACTTCCGAAGTCACTGAACGCGGTACGGCGGGGTCCCTCGTCCCTCGTCACAAGACAGTATCCCATCCAAAGGCGCGCGTACAAAAGGGGGATTTACCTCCTTGTGCTCTTGGAGGAGGGCCGCGAGTGGGACTGCGTGTGGGGGGTCGCGGCCCCCCCCCGCTCCTAACTGGAGCACGACGCGGCCGACACGGGCGACAGCGGCGAGTCGCGCGGGCACCCGGACAGTGTTACCACTACCTATAGGACATTTGCCCATCAATTTCCAATCCTTTTGAAGTGAAACTTCTTTAGGTGCGTTGAGAGTAAAATTTCTAGGTCGACTTATTTTTCAATCTTGCCAAAGAAGTTTCACTTCTGACACGTGTGCTTGGTACACACGATCTTTTTTATACCAATTCCCACCACACCCACATTGAAACATTTTAAGCGCAAACATATCATAATCTACACAAGAAATAAAATTTAGTAAGTAGTAAATTTTACCACCAGTTTTGAAAGTACCAAAATGGATCCCAAAATCTTCACAATGATTTATCAGGTGAATTTTAAAAATCGTGGGTATATCTCTACCAGTTCACTTATGTTCAGCTCGTTTTTTTTCTTAATAATTTATAATAAAGAAGTATATAACCATCAGCGATTATTCAAAGCAATTTTAATAAATAAACAAAAAAGTGTAGTCACATATATGTACTATATCTGTCTAAAATCTTTATGCATTTAGAGACGTCCAAAGGAAGAAATAAAATTAAATATTCAGACTATACTAAATCATGGAATCTAAACAATAATACAAACCTTTCGGCTTCCAGCATGGTTCCTATGTTCACAGAGCCACACACCCTGCCACGTTCCTAGGTTTAGCTTGCCATCTGTTATGGGGATTGTGAGCGAAGAGCCTAAGAAACATGCCTTGACGTGGGCAGGCTGCGGACAAACAACTTTATTAGTATACTAGCCACACAGTTCATAATTCATATTTATTATAAATATACTGAATTGCAAAATATATAAATATTATATAGAATTATGTATAAATGATGAAAATTTAAATTTAATTTAAATAGTGATAAATAACTTTTTAAAGCGTTAACTTAAGCCTTGTTTCCACTTGAGCATGCTCAGGCTAATGAGCGGCTCATTTGGCCGAGCTGCTCAAGTGGAGACGCCTGAGCATGCTCGGGCCGCGCGTGCTCAGACGTCTCCACTTGAGCGGCTCGGCCAAATGAGCCGCTCATTCGCCTGAGCATGCTCAAGTGGAAACAAGGCTTTATTCACTGTATGTTTCACTTTAAGGCGAGTGCTTGAATATATTCCTAGAGTGGAATTCTAAAGAATTTCCAATAAAATCAGATAATAATTAAAATATTTTAAATAGTGTGTAGAATATATACTAATAAAAGTAAGAATTGGGTTTCAGGTCATTATTATAACTTAAATTTTGTTCAGCGCATAGTAAAATTATATATTTTTTAATTAATGTCCATAAAAGGTTGATTACAAATTGATTGAGTAAGGAAATTAAATATGATAAATAATTAAACAATCCTTTTTAATAAATAATTTCTTATTAAAATAAATTGAGATATTCTTGACGCACAGCTGGTAAAATATAATTCATGTAGCGACTACTCAATTAGTTATTAAAAATACTTAGTTAATGGGCTTCTCAATTTCTAAATATACTGTGTTAATGTAGAAAAATATTAAACATATAAATCAGCAAATAGTAATGAATTACGAAGCATAATTATATAATTTAAATATAATTGTTGCTAAATTGACTAAGAAAATGGTAAATAATTTCCTAGTTTAAAGTCCTGGAAACAATTTAGAATAAAAATACAGGAAAAAAAAAATATTATCAATTTAAATATTGTCAAATCATATGATAAAAAAATATTATTATATAATAATATATACACCTAAATAAAGTTAAATGAAATATAGTTACATAAAAATAGTATGCTATGCATAACAAGCAACATGTCATATTGTTGTATAAGAACTCTTATCACTGATAACATACTCAAGGTCAAGGGTGCATTTGACATAACTTTTTTGTTTCAAAAAGAACCTCACAATTCTTTATGCTTTTACCTGGAACAGAATGTCAACTAAATCGACATTGAATAATATTTGATATGCAATCGCTAATGAGACGCTACTATTAACAATACCCACATAGGATCTACTTAATATTTGTTTATATATTAAGTTACCAAGATACATACCATATTACTTATTATAATAAGTATTTGATAATTATTATATTTAAGTAATCACTTTTCAAACCACAATTATTTATATTTCCTTCTTAGATTTCCTTATAAAAACTTGATCACTCAAAACTTGGCAATGTCAAACAATGCAAAAAAATCACAAGTCGTTAACATTAAATATTCCAAATTCAAAATATAATGAATATTTAAGCACTTGAAGTTGCAAGTGACACTTCACATTGACCTGTGTAAATTTAAGAATAATAAACGAGTCTCACCATATCATCGGGACCTTCGCACGAGTGGCGGTAAGGAAGTCCCTCCGGCACTATTTTGTTGAGCATCATTTCCATATCGTCTCTAACGTCTGGGTCCCAACTTTCGTTTAGCGCAAGACTTGCCGAAGTATGCATTACTGAAAACGTTATTTGTGTTTTTGTTAAATAGTCACCACCGAACTCAACAGGGACAGTATAAGCATCGTAATAGTATTTACAAAATAGCAATAATAACAATTGTCATGAAAAATACGAGTGGGAGGGAATGCAGCATCGGCGTTCAGCGGTGTCTTCGTACTCACTTTGGATATGGCAAAGGCCGACGGCAAACTGCGACAACTCAGGCACCTGCTTGAGGATCTCTTCCGTAACTAAGTGCACGCCCCTGTGCTGTGGCCTCAAATTCAGTTTCCGTTGGAACCACGCGGATCCGATCTGAATTCCTCGGTTCGAGGCCATGTTTAATTTTTAAAAACGCTACAGAGTGACCGCAAGAATACAAACGATATTACACAACATCACTTAGCACAATCTTTACACAAATTAAACCACAATTATCATAAATGATACATTTTTGATCTTTAAATAGTAATAAATATAACGGAGGTTATAGGACAGATTCGACACCCTATTTTCTGCGGGAAAGTGAAACAGTCGTCAAATGAAAGAGACGAGCGATCCGGTAAGTGTTGTCATTACTGAAAATCGAATATGACATTTAGGCTGCGTTAAACGTGACGTTAACGTCCTCACGAGTCAATTATTTTTTTTATTCTTCGCGTGATACGTACCTACCTAGCTTTTGTTTTTATATGAAAATTGCAATAGTTAACAAAACAAACATCTAATGAGTAAAGTGAACCAGTTTTCGCTGTAATGTATTAAATGCTAACGAGCTTTTGATAGAATTGAGAATGAAGCATTTAATAATATAATGTTGAGTATATTTTAAATTAATGATATGTTTTTATAATACGAATGTTTACTGCATAAACGATCTTGTTGTTTCAAAATTACTTACTTAGTTTAGTCAACCTGTAATAATTAATGTCAATCATTTTAACAATCGACTAATGGCAACATAATTATAATTCGCGGGAAATTTAACTTTCCATCCCAGTTATTGTAGGTGCTCTCAGCACTATTAATAATTATTTTGAACCAGGTAGAATCACAAATAAAATAAAGTACTTTTATTAGGTTAAGACAATTTTGAGGAATACTTACTATAAATGAAATTTTCAACATTATTTTTAGTTGAAACTATTGACCCGCTTTAATGAAACTTATAAAGAAGTTGGGTGTGTCGAGGGTGGATAAGCGTAAAATAGGTGCGGCTATTAACCACTCCATGGAATTGGGACAATTAGTTTTTATTCAAAGGAAGTATTTTGCGGGCACGACAGTCGCATTGTCCTAGTTTGTTTAACAAACGTTTGTAGTGCAATCATCATAGTTACGTAGATACTATCACAATGGATCCCATAATGGATGTTATAAAGAATTCAGAGGAGCCGGAATGGCTTGAAAAAAGTGTAGTTGGAGAGCTGAGAGTATGGCAAATTATGTTTCTCTGTATAGCTGGCGTGACTACTTTGAGTAAGTAAATATTTTAACAGGCGCATTACAATATCATTGTACAGGTATTGCTAACAAAGTTTTATAATTTTGTAGTTTCTCTTAGCATAAAAATTTATAAAACACAAGGCTTTATTGTTTAATAAGTACCTCCTTAGTACACGTTTACATAATATTATTCGGCAGTGCCTCAATACCAAAAGAATGACTGTCGAATTTAAGAGCATTGTACTTGGAAGATAAATATCTGCTGAAAATTTAAAGTAGCCGACTGTGTCGTATCTAAATCACACTTAATTAATCTGGAGAGTTATTACAAAGAACTGGTGCTCTCATTAAAACCTGAAGAGACTGATAGAAATCTCACTGTTCCTTTTCAATTTATTTGAAACGTTAATATTTTTCAAGCTACAGCTTACAAGTAAATCGGGTAGGTAGGTACTAAATTTAAGTATCTACTCTTGGTTTTTAAGTTAAAATTATTATGAAGGTAGGTGTACTAAAACAAAGTTAACCCAGTGCCCTAAATAAACTAAGCAAGAACGTGTTTTCTAGTAAAGGAGCACTTTAGTTAAAATTGCATTCTTATCTTATTATTAGTGTTGAATTATTCGCCGGCTCGGGGTAGTATAAAAATACAAGGAAATATACTATAATGAAAATATCTTGCACATAGTTCAGAATTTGTCATCATTGAGTACAAGAAACATTTGAACTTCTCGATGTTCTTTTCGAATTTGTTTTATCCTAGTTTTAACGAATTTAACAAAAACATTTTTTTTTATATTACCTAATTGTTGCCTATATATATTGTGTAGAATCAATTCATCGTTTTTATTAAATATCGAAACGGCGCGGGCGATCAATCTACATTCAACTTTTTTAATTTTTCAATTTTTAAATTTCTAATTTACGTTTACCATTCAAGTTGTGATGGTGTGCTGCTGCTTCCGTTTCCGCATACCTCGCACAAAACAGCAAATAGAGGCCGATTACAAGCGGCGCAAAATAACCAGCAAGTTCAGACAACAACTTGAAACCATTCAGGACTCCAAAATGGATACCATTTCATTGAAAGACGGTGAAATAAAACATATTTTTCTTAAAAGCAATTTCTTGTGTCCGTGCACATGTAACTAGATAATTTTTCTCTGCACTTCCACCACGCACTTCGTAAACGCGAAAATAAGTATAATGTTCTGAAAAAATTGCCGCTTCATTTTTTATTATTTTGAAAATTGATTATTTTATCAATATTCAACGCTTTGCATACCATTCTTGCATTAAAGCACACAAGGTAAGTGCTTTTTTTTCATAGAAATAAATATTTATGTGTCTAGTTTGGTCAAATTCAAAAAACTATGAAGCATTCCATGAAAATCGGTTAGGTACTTATCTACTTTTGTAGTTTCGGGGTAACATACATCGAGCAACGAGATTTTTCATTTTTATATACCTATCTACAAAATGTAAATAATGAGTAACATACTTTAGCTGCAATAATATAAACATAATTATCTGCATGCGTATCATTTTATTCTTGATTTGATAAAAAAAAATTATAATTGCTCGGCTTACTCAACACGATAATTCCGTATCTCCTAGTGCAACTATTTACTGATCTGCAAAATAAATAGCTCCGTCCGATAACATTGTGATAACGTGTCATTCGAATCAGTTTTATTTTTAACTAGCGTTGGAACTGTTGCACGAGAAAAGCCAATCAATGGAGGAGAAGCAGGGATCCCAGCCTAGTTCTATCATGTCACCACAACAAAGTAAGTACCGTAGAAACTTTTGAAGTTAAGTTCCGATAGAATAAAGCTGCGTCCACATAGAGCCGATGTATAAAGGGATAATATTGATTTCCTTGCAGATTCACATATACAGCAACTTTAAAAAAATAAAGATTTCAAGAGAATAACCCTATATCATAGGCACCCGTGTATTTCCAACTCTCCTACAACCTTTTGCTTATGCATACCTATTAATCCATAATCTAGGAAAAGATTATAATGTAAGAAAATTAATTGGTCCTACATATCTTTACCTTAGTGATAACTGATAGTGATAGTTTATTGGTTCTGTGTATATGATACATTATTTTGAAGCGATTATTATATCTCATTCACCATTTTGATAATTACTCCGAATATTGTTATTTATATAAATATATATTTAAATAGAATATTGTTATTAAAATACGAATTAATTTTTTGAAGTTCATATTACTACTTAGAAAAGGGGTTTTTGTTTTGAATGCAAAAATTTGCCAAGGTTGAAATTGATAGAATACATGCGAGCGAAACTGCGGTCGTTAAGCTACATAACCTCCTCCTTTTTTTTGAAGTCGGTTAAAAATAGAAATACTTCTGCAGTATAATTAGAAATTTATATCACGTGCTATCAAATGTCTTAATTTGGCCTTAACAAGTTTCGTGTACATTTTAACGTGTAGTTGGTTCAATTATTTATTTTACGAGCGACATGATCGTAAAAGGGATTGGGAATGAAATCGCTTTGTCAACAATGGCGTCATTTTATTGCACGCCTCTTATGCGAAGCGTTGAGGTGGGTACTACTGTCACTTCGCGCAAAACATCTGATTTTTCAAACTTAAAATGTCTTTATGTATCATACATTGCACTTGTAAGATAATACATACACACACATATTAAGAAAAAACACTATTTTTAACGTTCATGATATTTTTGATGTCATTTTTGTTATTTAAACTAGTTAAAAAACAGTTTAAAAAAGTTCTGTCTTGGACGTCCGTGTCTGTATGTGCGGATCCTTTTTCTTGTTAACACGATAGCGACCGAAATACTTTACTAATCGAGTCTTTTTTTTTCTCTTACGCTTGAGTATGCTCAGGAATAGAACCCTTTCATTTTTCAGGGTCTGATTCGATGTGGTTTAATTGTTATTAAATAAACAAAAAAAATATCGACTTTTTTTTTTTATAGTGTACTCAAAATTCACCATTATAAACTCGATTCTTTATACTATAAGCCAAGGTTTAAAAAAATAAGTTGGTAGTCAGTCCCTTAAACCTGCGCAGTTTCACATCTAGGTGGGGCCACAAGAAAAATAGCTCAATTATTACGGTACCGCTTTCTTTACTTTTCCAAATGTTTTATTTTATTTCATTTTTATATTTATAGTCACGTACTCTTTATAAATAATCAATTTTATTGTAAAGGATGAGATTATGAGGCGTGCACTTTTGGATTTTCCAAACTATTTACTATTTATGTACGTTTAACTCGTTAATCAGGCCTGATGATACTGGTTAAACAAAAGAAATTAATTTATTATTTATAGATTTGATGTGACCAGATGTGGCTGTGTGATTCTATATGACTTCAAGATTTTATTTTAGAACTAGCTGTTGCCCGCGACTTCGTCCGCGATTAGGTCGTTTTTCGTCATTCGTCGTTTAAAAAAATACGTGACACTTTATTTTAAAATTTTCTTAATTATTGTCTCTTATAAAATTTAACTACATTAAAATTGAACACTCTGATAAGAAAATCTTAAAATCTGAAGAAAACATGAATGTGGTTTAAATTCTACATTACTTAGTATCAAATAATAATCTAAATTAAATGTAGATTAACAGTTTGAGCACACCATTATAGAATATGTACCTAAGTATTAAATTACGTTAGTTTACATAGTAACTTTACTAAAAACACGATGACTATCTTTCGCGCTCCATACCACAAACTAAGCATGTTTGTGGTACGTGGCCCGCGTCACTTGACCCCCCGCGAGTTCCCCTCCGTTGCTATGCGAAAATACATTCGTCGCCCTACTGTAGGAAAAATTGTAATACTGTGGCCTGGGCGTTATAACACGCCCAGGGAGTTCCTGAGTGCCGATCACCATCTTGAGGAAAAGCTTCTAATGTCGATTTAAAACTGCATACATACGAATTAACCTGTTCTAAAATTGTGAAATGAGTTCAGTTTTAAAATTGAGAAATATTGATTTCTTGTATTCCACTATTCGTTGTAGTCGAATACAAAATATATTTAAACAAACTTAGGTTGGCCTTCAGGCAAAAGGGATCCTATCAAATGGTAAACTTGACCTTGTATCTTAAAAGTAAGCATGAACGGATCTTCTGATAATTATTGAGCACCAAAGGATCATTTGAAACGCACTACTATAAGAGCGAATATTGTCTAATAACAGTTTACATTGCACCACAGAATATACATAATAGTAGCTAAACGCTAATTGCACAGTATGTTCCTCTAAAAGTAGTGATTTTGTGAAAGGTTCCGGTGTATCTTCAAACGAAAGCCGAATCGCCTTACTACACTTTAAAGCATTACAAAAAGAACATACTACGTTAATATCGCCTATACAGAAAATGATCTGTAATCAATTGTGAGGTTATAAGCAAACCCACTTTTATATTTGTCAGACCACACCACCGAATTCGTAGATTGTTTACCTCAAGACATTAAGACTATGACGAAATCTGTCTGCAGTAAGACGGGCCTCTCGCTATTCGTACGTTTCCAGAGACCGAATAGTTTCAATTCTTAATCTTTCATTAAACAAACTTATTAATCGTTCTTGTCTCATATAATTGTAATATTCGCGTCCCTACTCTAGTCATTGCATAAGCTCATGTTCATCTTATTATGATGCACCCTATCATTTGTCAAACGGTCTTCATATTGAGTAAAGTTTCAGATTCTCGAGATAAAATATGACTGTCGTGATCAGTAGTGAGACGAAATTCCCTCTCAGTGAGGGTTTCGGTCTCACGGGATAGTAGAATATGCCGTTTGCGATCAGCTGTGTGACGTCATACCCTCTCAGTGAAGGTTCGGTCTCACGGGATAGTAGGGGAGACCGGGTTTGGTTGTCTCACGGGTTGGATGTCACAGAGGGCTTAATACAAAACTGAACTAACGAATAAGTCTGTTGACCAGCGTGGCTAGAGCGATACAGTGACAACGCTGTCCCCACTTCGCGTCAGACCGCCCCGATCTGCCGTGAGGGCCTCACACGTGTTTATTGTTTTCGCACAGATTTTTTATGATATGAGGACCGAATATGCTCCTCATAACATCACTTTTTGTGAACGAAACGACAGCGCGGTTTAATTCAATGCCAACACCATCAGAAAAAAGGATTATTTTTAATTGTGAAAAAATGTATTATGATTTACACTACATATTAACACTCTTTTAACATTTAACATAAAATATAAGTCTGTGAGTGTGTAAAAATAAATCCAGCTAATTACATTTTAAACTTATGTTTATAATTTGGTATACGACATGAAAATATATTAATTGTCAAGCAATAATAATACAGATAAATACTGAACATAAGTATAATAGATATTAAGTAGTATTAGTTAAAATATACTTTGACTGTTAGTCAAAGTTTATTTTTACTAACAACATGTAAATGAAGAAGAAATAATAATTAACAACGAACTAACCTTTTCTATAATACTTAACACGGCACATTTTTCAAATTATCTTGCTCAACTCTACTAAAAAATTTGAGGGTTTTGTTGGAACTTTAATATGTAAAAACTATGATATATCTAAACTACGATACAACTTGCATGCGGAAATGCTCATTACAATTGTGAATCTAAAGAATAACTAACAACATACTGTTCAATTTTATTGAGCTGATGAATATCTTTTGCCTGGAAGAAATCACCGTCGCCTAACAAATATAATGTGTTTTCTTATAAAACCGTTACATAATTTATTTTATCTACTTAAATAATGAAAATGATATATTTATAAAATATAAAACATATTATGTAAAATGATTAAAAATAAATAAATGAAGCAACTACGATTCAAAGAAAACATCTTTTTCAGTGTGAAAATGCTCTAAGCAATCCTGGATGATGAACTGTATATCATGTACCTACTCTGATCCCAGTACGGTCGGTACGTCGATAGCCATAACGATAAATATTATAATCAGATAACCGCAAAGTCAAAATAAAAACATTACTTGTAAAGTTGTGAGTGCAAAATTTACGTTTCATTTGGCAATAAAATTTTTTTCGGTACTAAAACGTAGTAGTTTGATATGTGGTTGGCTGCCCCTCCTCTCCTTCCTGAAAAATATCCTCCAAAATTTCCCGAAATACTTCCAATGATTGAACCATTGGACGTTGGACATTAACTTCAGTCAAAAATTGACGAAGCGGATGATTACTAATGCTCCCTGTCCCTTTGTATGCTTAAATCTTTAAAACTTCGCAACAGATTTTGATGCGGTTTTTTTAATAGATAGACTGATTCAAGAGGAAGGTTTTAGTACATAATTTATTAGGTTTTAGACAAAGCCGCGGGCGGTAAGCTAGTAAATTTATAAAACACGAAGATTTTTAAAATTGTAACTAATGAACGCAACAATATATTAGTATACTCTTTGGAACACAATCATTAGATTAACTGTAGATAATGGTGTCTATTTTTACTTAAAATAATAAACATCTACCCTCACTTTAAAAAAATGTAGTTTATTATTTACACGAAATATCTTATAGGGAACGGAAGATATGGGTTAAAGAGTTAAATAAATAAATAACATAATTATATTTAAATTATTAATTTTTAACATTGTGTTCAGTAGTGTTAACATGTAAATTGATTTGATTTTTACGAAATCTCATAGATGGCGCTGTTACAAAATTAACATTATACAACTTACATTCTTTAAGCTATGTTTCTCTTCCCAAGTTACTTAAATGGCATAATTTTTATAGTGTCAATATAGATATTGTCAAACAACATTTATATATGCGTCATTTGATTATTAATTTCCAATAGTTAACGTGTAAATTGATTTGATTTTTATAACATTTAATAGATGGCGCTGTTTCTAATTTGTCTTTATACTACTAAATTCATTAAACTGTTTCTCTGCCCAAATTACGTAAATGACATAGTTTTTATTTTGTAAAGCTAGATAATAGCATGGCTTACTCGAAACCAACATTTAAACATGAGTCTTTAGATTGTACGCTGTCGTAATACACGGAATACGTAAGAAAAATAAAGGTTCACAGCTCCTCCCCCGTAGGTGATAGCTTGATAATATGTAGCCTATAGCCTCACCCGACCTGTTAGTAATATTCATGCAAAATTTGAAGTCAATCTATGCAGTACTTTTCGAGATTAGCTCGGACAAACATACAGACAAACAGACAAACAGACAAACAGACAAACAGACAAACAGACAAAAATTCTAAAAACTATGTTTTTGGCTTCTATATCGATTATAGATCACGGCCCAGGTATTCTTTTAAAAAAATATTCAATGTACAGTTTTGACTTTCCTACGATTTTATTATATGTATAGACTAGCTTCCGCCCGCGACTTCGTCCGCGCGGAAAAATTAAGATTTATTTTTTTCTACGTATTTTTCCGGGATAAAAAGTATCCTATTTCATGCCCAGGATAAAAAGGTATAATTATACCAAGTTTCATCGAAATCGAACCGTTAGTTTTCACGTGATGCCTGAACATACAGACAGACAGACAGACAAAAATTTTTTTAATCACATATGGGTTTGGTATCGATCCAGTAACACCCCCTGCTATTTATTTTTTCAATATTTTCAATGTACAGAATTGACCCTTCTACAGATTTATTATATATGTATAGGTATCATGTCATAAAATTTTTATCAAAACTTACTTTTGTTTCGAAATATTAGAGATCAAATAATACTTTCGCCATTCGCGTTAAAAAAACATTTGCTCACGAACGCTCATACATTGAAAAGTGTGCACTATTGTGTAGAAAATTACTTTCCATACATCAGAAATTATTTTCCATATCTACTTTATGTGTATTGTTTTCATTTAAACGAGTAGTAGTACATTATTAATTAAGTATATACCATTTTATATGCAGAGTGAAATTTTAACTGGTCGTGCTAGGCACATCCGAAACTGAGCAACGTCGAAAACCTCTGAAAGCTAAGAATAACGATTTTTCATAAATGTTATGATACCGTTTTAAATTCCATTAAAATTGGCCTTATGAGAGCTTTCAGCGTTTCGACATTTCTCACGTTCAGATTTAACCTAACAAACGAAGCAATATTCTCCTGTACGCCTATATATTTCCGTGACTATGTCGAATTCAATAATTTATTTGTTATATAATATTGTTTTATCCCACAGGTTCTTTAGAAACCTCTTTCCAACCGGATCCCAAGTCGGAGACGCAACCTTCTGGCGGAATGAACTTCGTCAAATTCGCGACCAAAGTGGCCAATTTGTCTAAATTGAGCCAACCAAAGTCACCCACCACGCCGAATTCACCAGCTAAAATGGATTTTTAAAAGCTTTCTCTATAATTTAGTGAAGATTGTTATACTTTGGATGCATTTTATGTACTTAGAGAAGAATTATTGCATTTATTAATAAGGCTTTCTTAGAAGATGAAATTATAATAATTATGATAGTTTACTAGAGACGAAAATATAGAATAGGTAGAATACTGAGAACATATTGTTTGTTAACTTAAGAATAAATGTATTTTGTAATAAATAAACAAATTTCCTGCATTAAGATGTTTTGTTTAATCTAGAAAATAAAAAATACAGTATAAACGGATTTTAGATCACAAGATTAATTACATATTCACAAATAACTTTAGTATCCGCAGTTTACATAATCTCGCATAAAACTGACAGTAAAAACAATCGTCGAATCGTAAGCGATAACTTTAAAGCAACATTTAACTTACATTATAATACATAAATAATACATCTTGCAAATAAAAATTACATAAAATTCAAGTTAGCTACATAATAATATTATTTTAAATAGTTTAAATTGTTTCTACATGCTCATCGCTTTCCACTCAGGACCTGTTCAATCTGTCATGATATAATATAATTATATATTTGTCGGCGTGTTGTTTAAAATATGACTTAGTTTTATACAATCCTTCGACACCCGGACGATAATTTAAACCTAAACGTTCAGTCCATGAGTCGTTATTGACACCACAATCTTCAAACACATTTTCACCTATTTCTAGAAGCTCTACACAACTAGATTTACCATTAGGGTCATCTTCGTCAGGTGGGATATTACTTCTGTATATATTTTATTGCTGTTCAAACTTAATAATCCAAAACGTAAATGGGATAATGTTTATAACGAACAAAGGTGACCTACGCCAAACCCAGATGTGTAGAAACTTTTAAATACCTACATTTCAGAAGTTTGAATGAACATTACGAATGATGTCATTGAGCAATCTATATTCCAGTGCAAAACATCACCATAATAATAATAATATAAAAACGTGTCCAGAATCTATGACGCTACGTTCGATTAGTGTAATAAAATTTCATTAAAGTTCAACGATACAGCTCTATGTCGGGGAACAAATGCGAAATGGAATATCGAATTGCACTTCGAACATCGATACGACGTACCGAGGCCTAATCTAGCGACACTAGCAGATTTCAAGAGACCGGAATCATAGAAGTTTCTCGGTAAATAAGGCCATATTGATCCAAGTCACTCGTCTACGAAACAAACTATCGAGATATTTATACACTTTCACTTACACGTTAATAATTGAATGCGACCTACCTAAAACGTAAACAAGTTCATTTCATTAAAATTATTATTGTTCGTATATTGCAACTATATGTAACTAATATGCACGAAACAAAATTTGAAGGAATAATTCGTGGGACTTTGTGCTTTACCTGTCTCGACGTCCGGCGATATACATTTTTACAAGATTGCAATCGAAACGATATAGGCTACGTTATAGTACATCATATATTATATACCCTACGTGAGGATCGGTGATTGCGTCACTTACAACAAAATTACATAAGCTAAACAAACTCACAGGATGGACACTACTGGTAATAAACGTTTTCATTTGTCAACGTGTACACTCAACATCAAACTATCTAAATCGAATTTACTCTGAAACTAACATGAACCGGCCACAATGGAGAAAACAACAAAACTTTGACATTGACTGTACACATACAATAAGAATTAGGAACCCGAGTCGCGAACGCAGTGCCACCTCTATATAATATAAACTCTCATAAAGCATAATTTTGTTAACAAGTCTACAGAAACATTTTGATCACTAGGTTAGGCTTGGTGATAATAAATATTTGTTACAATGTGCACATTTCACGAACCAATGGGATACATCCAATATTGAGCATAATTATTTGGCAATTAACGGTATTGCAATGGATAAATAAATGTTACATTCAGAGCTTTGTGACCTGATTTGGGTATGATTTAGTTTTCAAAGAGTACACGATATATTTAATATTAAGAAATACGCACATTGTGGAGTCATATTGTTGATAACGCGCTCATTCCTATAACATTAACGTCATCTTAAACAAATAGGGGTTAATTTATTGATAAAATTGTTTCAAAATTTTAAGTGACAATTTAAAAAAAGTTCATAGATTAAAAAACTATATGTCAAAAGTAAAGTTATCTGTGCTCATAAAAAATACCATATGAATTCCATACTGAGATCGTTATAATACAAATTTAAAAACTGCATAATAAAATAATAATATATAAATAAAAAACGATTTGTTTATACAATGTTGCAACAACATAGAATGTAGGGGAATGACCGCGTTAGTGTGGTGCGGCGTCTAACTGCCGACGGCACGCAATCAATCTCGCCTCACAAACGTTTTGCCACTGGAACAAGCAAATAACATTTATTAGTGGTTTCATTATTTTTTGTGAATAACGAATTAATCAGGTCTTTTAGTAGAAAATATCAAAACAAAATATAAGTTCTATGTGGTACTGTTATTACGACCAAAAGATAGAATATTTATATTTATAAGTAAATGAATATTGTGAAAATTTAAAATGTGTACAACACAATCCGATAAAATGGCGTTATTAGAAAAACCAGTTTACATTTACGAACTCGAGTCAATATAAAAAAAGCTAAAACATTTTTTATTCTGTAAATAAACATCTGTAGGTACATAACATAATTAAAAAAAAGAGTGTGTACTTATGTACACGCGTTAGAAGTTATACTTCTTTGGCGTATGGAAAAAAAATACTAAAGTAACCGTCATGAGAAGCTATAAATTTTGTAAACAAGTGTTCAGGAGTTCACAACATTTGGACCAACACCATATTTTTCTCATTAACCGTAAAGCTCGTCACCTGTAAAAATCACCGGTAGTCACTTGTCACACGAAGCTCAAGCTATATCTCCAGGTATACCAATTAACCTAACCAATTACTTCACAATTTAAAACCTACTTCTAATATTAACCTTAAGTTTCCAAAGATTAGCGCGTTTGAACAAACAACTCTTTCTTTTTACTTATTATATATTTTAGATAAATTGTATTACGCACCTTTTGACGTTTTTTTCGTGGCGAATTTATTTCCTTAGATGTACTGGCTACTGGCTCCATTATACGTAATAACAAATAAAATTAACGCAACAATTAAAGTAACAACAATAAAAAAGTGATAACGAAACAATAACAAAATTAACAATAACAACCAGATCCGCGATATATGCAAAGCAATGAAACAAACTCGTACGCATTCGAAACTCGAATGATGCGTTTATTTCAAAATGGCGTCCCGATAGTTCACAATCCCTGCGACGGACGCGTTCCGGTACCAAGAAACACAAACGATAGCGCTTTGCGTCGTTAAAATATGATCCGACTAAATTAAATAGGTTGTTACTTTCATATAACCCGTCTATATTTCATGTCGATTGAATATGGTCAATTTATTATTATCTCGCAGTATAAAATGTTTACTTAGTAAAAGATGTTTGTTTACATAATTTATAGCTTCTCGTGACGGGTACTTTAGAATATACAACTTGAACATAGTTATCAATTTTCATACCACCTAGAACTAACTTCATGCTGTTAAATTTAGGTGTCGGTGTGCGCGCGCATCGTAAAAATTCACTCTCATCATTTTTCTCCATCGCGCCAAAAAAAGTATAACTTCAAAAATGAATAATAAATAATGTATACTAACGAGATAGTTTTCCGCTCGTTGGGCCGGTTGGCGGGCTGCGGGCGCGCACGGTTCAGCACCTTCAGCAGCTCGCCCGCCTTGGCGCGCATGCGCGAGTGCACGTACACCTACACACATACACACACTTTACATAATGATAAACACAATATGGCAATCGCAAACACGTTACAGATATTCAATATAATATAAAGGGTTAACGGTGTATGATTTTGGTTCTTGTTATTTATAGACAGTTGATCAAAGACAAGTTATTAAATATTAATACGTAGAAATTTAAAAAAAATACCCCGATTAGCACCTATAAAAGTGAAATATGAAGTACATTTCTATAATATGACTAATTCACATAAAAAAATAGCTATCTAAATTTTTGCACGCCATTTACAATGGCAGCATATGTGATAAAAAAATATTTCATAAAACACCTTTAAATTACCATATACAAGCAAATAAACATATTTGATTTGAAAATATTAGCTTTACGTAATAAAATGTCTTACATATTTTTTTTTATGTACACAGATATTTTTCATTTTTATTTTTAATCCTCAACCAAGTTTCAGAATATTAAAAAAACACAACTTTTAGAAACATCTATACTATGTACAAAAATAATATTAACTCAACAACCGCTCACCTTAGAGCACTTGATGTGATAATGCAGATAGTCCCGGAACATGTGCAACAAGTCTATGGTGTTGTCGCGCGCTGCCTCGCACGTGTGCCGCGGGAACAACACTACAATATAAATTATAATTACATATTTAAGAATATTTTCGAGGCAACAGCAAAACACTTAAATATTATATCTAATGAATACCTCATTCAGTCATAACATATGTTAATTAACGTTTTAATAACATTTGTATTTAGTAAGATGTTATGAAAACGGGATAATAAAAAAGGGTGTCTGCCGAGCACACGTGTCAGAAGAAAACTTTTTTGGCAAGATTCAAAGATACCAAAATCGTCGCCTTACTCCACGACGTGACGGTATTGTCAAGAAGCGACCTTAAAATTTTACTCCCAACGCGCCTAAAGTAGTTTCCACTTCAAAAAATAAATATCGCTTGTTATTTAGGAATAATTAAGAGTAATATCCTAATTAAAGAATTTACAAAATCTGTCAATTTTCGGAGCTTATTAAGTGTCACATAAAAAATAGATAAGTTCAAAGCCAGCCATAAATAACGCCAGAGCCGACACACCTAGAATTAATTACATAAACAATGACGTAAGTGCTGATCTACACAGGGTCAGTAACTGACTACAAATTCGAGGCAAATCAGTGCTGACCCGAAAAAAAACCCTGTGTAAACAGATTTGAAGTCAGTACAGAGGCTTGAAGTCTAAGTAAACAGTTAAAGTCAGTCGCGGCGCCGAATTTCGGCGCCGTGACTGACTTGTCTACTGACCCTATGTAAATCAGCACTAACACTAAAAGCTATAAATAAATAATAGCATCATACTTTATAAGCATGACGTCATTATAGAAAACAGGCTGTTTCGCTTAGAATATTCATTTTGATCCTGGAGTATAATAATAAATTTTGTGTTATAAATTTCTGCTTTATTTCACCAGAAAGTTATGTATTGTTGTTTAAATCAATTATTATACTAAATTATTGTGACAACAGTAATAGATGACCATGCAATTTTAATCCAAAACATGCAAACAACCTATTAGTGAATACAGGAAAATACGAATATAAATTAATTGTTACAGCATTAAAATATTATTGTTTGTGATATAATTATGCTTAATTAACCTTAAATTACATTTGGCCGTAGATAAGCAAAAAGGATCCAACCCACAACATGACCGAAAATGAGTTAAATATACCAAACTGCTCGTCTAGGTCTATATTTTCGATTAGCAAAAACAATCCAAGTAAAATATGAATATTTTGACGTTAAATTGACACTGGGTACCAACCCACATGTATGGAGAAGCCATATTTTAGTTTCGTAAAAACGATCCATTCTTCTTGGATCATATTGTAAAACGCTCAGTCTAAGAAACTAACACAAAACTAAAATGTTTAAAAAAATCCAAAGCATGTGGATCCTTTTAGATATTTAATTTTTATGATATTATGATGCAATAGATAAATCACTAAAAAGATTCAGAAAGCATGGATCTCTTTTGTTAAACTGAATTTTGTAGAAATGTATACTGGTTTAATAACAAAAACGATTCAGAACATTTGGATAGACTGAATATTATGTATTTAAAGCTTGAGGCGTTAGGCATGCATTAAGTTCACACTCCAAGTATCTTGATCGGGTCACACATCTTTGCCTTTTTTGTACCGATTTTTCGAAAATAGAAGCACTTTGAAAATACCTGAAAAAATTTACGAAGCTGACGAATATGTCGAAGTAACAAAAAAAAAATTACTCGCACAACTATCGATCACCCGCTCATGTGATCTTTATTACCTTCATTCAAGAATTGCCTATAGAAGACTGTAAGGTTTGTTGGGGATATAAATTATTAAGACTGAAATCGATTGTATGCGCACCTCCATCGACTAAACAGTTTAGTCATGTTGAATTCAAGAGGAGAATACAGCTCGACAGATCAGTTTAGTCGATGCAAAAGTTGTATGTATGGGCGGGCTCGAAAGGTAAATCTTCGGAGGTATCTGATAATGATTTTCAATGACTATGACCAAATGTTAAAGAAAAGCCCAATTAGACGATTTGGAGTCAATCTTTGACTATTTATCTAAATACTGCCTGGATTTCTATAAATCAATCCAAGGGGGCAATCCAAGACTTCATGTCGATGTAGATATGGCGATGAACCGGACTTCGCACACGAAGAAGAATATTAAATCGGATAGAATTAATATGTTTTATATAAATAATGAAAAAAAAATTGAAAGTTAGTTGTTTTATTTATGAAATTAAAAAAAAAATAAGGATCTTAGTAGCAATTAGCTACTTTGAATCGTTTTTGCGAAATGAAAATTCACTTATCATAATTGAAAATAGGTTTTATCAAAAAGGATCCTAACACACATTTAGCTGAATATTTCAAGAAATAAAACTAAATTCAATAAAATTTGTTTGTAAGAATAAAATATACATTGACACACACACTTTTCCTTAAGAAGCAATTAACACAAGCAAGTCTTTATATGAACAAACACAGGTTAAACTTCAAACTTCAATAACTCAAAAGTAACATTTTGTGGGTTGGATCCTTTTTGGTTATCTACGGCCATTTGTTAAACTCCATTATAATAATTACTTTGATTTTATTAACTAATTCTACTAAAATAACTACACCAGTTGCCTTAATATCAGTAGAAATTCGATTGCAATTCGAAGCTATAACTCTAAAAAATACTTTTTTAAAACAAAAATCTTACCAAATGTGACATAGCTGATATTATCTCCTACTTTTGCATCTGTGTCCACAAGTTCTAACGGTGGCTCCTTGTGTGAAAATAGAACCTGAAAAAAGAATCCATTTTAAAGTAATTTTATTGAATAAAAATAATATTATTTTATCAATCAAAATGAAATCAATGTATCAATACATTATCTGTGTCTATGATGTGTAGTAATTAGTATAAACAATGGTTCTGTTTATAAATCTACGTTTATTTTTAAACAAATAAATTTATTTATATTTTTCAATATATTATTTGTATAAATTCACTCACTAACAACTCATTTTACATATAGCTTTAAAAATTTATTAAACATTTCTAATTTTTCTAGGTTTTTATAAAAAAAAAATACCTATATTTAATTTTATTAAAGTAATAATATTACCTGTGGCGCGGTATGTGAAGCTCGTCTGCCCTCCTTCAGTTCCTGCATGAACACTTTGCCGATGACCATATCATCCTCATGACGGAACACCGTCGAGAACACCACCGTCACTCTATCCTCTTGTGCTTCTACGTATCTGCAAGATGTTATGTATTCTTTGTATGACATACTAGCTTACCGCCTGCGGCTTCGCTCGCTTTTTCTAAAACCTAATGAATTATATACTAAAACCTTCCTCTTGGATCACTCTATCTATTAAAAAAATCGCATCAAAATCCATTGCGTAGTTAAAGATTTAAGCATACAAAGGGACATAGGGACAGAGAAAGCGACTTTGTTTTATACTATGTAGTGATATTACGTAATTATTGATATTATTAAAAGTTAAGTTTTTTGTAACATAGAATTAAAGCTTTTTCTTAATATTGCGGAAGTACTCGATAAATAAGAAATGTAACAAATATATTCACTGACATTAATTATACTCGCAATATCAATTAATTTCATATTAGGATGGAGGAAAAATATGAGAAGGGTCTAGCATTTATTTATATTAGTAAACATGTAAGGTGCAGCAAATTATTGCAAAGACACTTTTATAATTGAACTAAATAACGATTGTGCTAATTAATCTTATTACATCTTTATGAAGCTATACAAGTTGACATTGGATTACACTTAAAGACGTCAATTATTTATATTGTGCTTGATACACTTAATTATTTAAAAAAAATATACTTGTTTGAATTAAACCCATCTCCAACCTACATATGAATAAGAAATCTGTGTTCTTCACATCTCCTATAATAAATTACTTTTAAAATCAGTATGTAACAACAAAAATATAAGATAAGGAGTTATGAGAGGCAAAACAACCCTATTATCATGTAAAACATTGTATTACATTATAAATTTTACTTTTTACATAAATCAATGCTGTTATAAAATCTATGTAATTCATGCAAAAATATATTTTTCGATAATAATATTTTCTAACAGCAGATTAAACCAACTCACAGTGTTTCATCCTGTCGATAGTTGATAACAGCTCGCTTGTGACTGACGTCGCCATCCTCTTGCAGCCTGAAGTAACGCTCAAACACCGACGCAAAGCAGTTCCTCTTCAACAGGCCAACCTTCTTCACGATAACCTCCCAGTCATCCGGAATGTTCTCCATGTCCAGTAAGACGGATACATTGTAACCTGACAATAATATTATGCATAAGTTTAAAATATGATCCTTACATAAAACATTTTTTAAACAGTTACAAATTTCATACTTTTAACAAATATTATTTATGATCATAAAAAATCAGTGACTAATTAGTCAAATTAAAAAATATTTTTTTTTTTTTATACTTGATATTTTATCATAACATAAAATTTCATAGTTTGTGTCATATTTTATTAGATTTAAAAATCCTATTAAAATGATTAATTTCGTTAATAATTTGAATATTAGTAAAAAATAAATATGAATTCATATGTAGTATATATTTATATGATATTAATTAGTGTTAAATTTTGGCACTATCATTTTTTATCACAAAATAACAATCCTACAAAATAATCTAATCTAACGGAATGATAAACATATCAAATACTTTCAACATTGTGTCAATATAATAATTCTTATATGCAATTGAATACCAACACCGTAATACTCAATTCAATATAAACAAGTCATTGTGATGCAAATTCCTTACGGCTCTAGTTACATCATATTGTTAAATTCTTCAAATTAATGATCAGTTAACCATGTATAAAACACAATAAGTTACTTGGAATACAAAATAACTGTTTGTATTTATGTATTATATTTACAAAATAATTAAAACACAAATAAATGTTATCTCACAACTGTAGTGTGATTACATGTTTGAAAATTTAGACCAAATTTATATTTATATTATATTATCTATTTCTCAATTAGTCTATCGTTCATATATCTTTTATATTGTTCAGAAAGTTAATTTATTTAAATTCATATAAAATCACCTGTCTCTGTTTCAGTGAGTAGGGGGCCATATACTCTTTTGAGCAGTTCATCCGCTCCATGCTCCTCTAATTGCTTGTAAAACTTCAACGATATACTAACCTGAAATAATTAATAATACCCATTATAATCATAAAAACAATATAAAGAATTATCGTAAGTATTACTCATAAAAAACATTCTGAATGTCACACTGCTCAAATGAGTCAATGCAGATAACAGCATACACTAAGATTTATTACATTTTAAAAATGAAATGTTCAGTGACCTACCCTAACTTTGGTTTTATCTCCATTGACATTTGATATATGAAAAAGTACTCCATCAAAATCTGCTACGGTCACATCTATGGACTCAGGCTTTAAACTGGAACAAAAATATGATAAATTAATTCAAGGAAAACATTGCAGAGTAACATAGCTGTACGTTCAACTTTGTTGTCATATATCACATACTTTGAATACTCTAATGCGATGGGTATTCAAAAACATTTTATAGGACGTTTCCGCACTTGTCGTCAATACCTACAAACAATATGACTCATCATCGCTGATACAAACCAACTAGCGTCATGATCGAAACTTTATTTATGGAAAAATAAACCATGAATACGTCCTGTACAATACCGAAACGATTCGAATTTTGCATATTCGGCGGCCAACGTGGGCCCACCCTGTGTGATAGTATTTGACAGTTGTCAACTAATTCCGAAAAGGGGTTATAGGCAGGACAAAATTACTCACATTGACCGCTTGATATATTAAAATAGAATAAAATACTTCACAATACTCTAAATCTTGTCCACACACATACCGCACATAATGATTGTAAAAAACAGGTAAACTTTCTAAGCGTAACGTACTCACCGCGCCAGTGCATTTTTATATTTAACTGTTAATGTTTCTTCTATAATTCTATTATTGATCTCCAGCAAGATCATTATTTAACAATTTATAACCTACAGTTTTTTCATAAAATTAACACTTTATAGCACCTTCATTTAATAATTCATACGAATTATCTTTAAAATGACGACCGCCCGCACACAGATATCTCTACGACAGAGAAAGAAAAGGAAGCATCAAATGAATGAAATATCGGTCAAATAACCATAGACTATACTATTGCAAAATCGGTCCTTTTTTGAAAATGACGAATTTTCAATATTAATTTAGTTTAATTATTATATTGGAAGCAATCTTAGAAATTAACATTTATAATAATCATCATATTTTTTTTTCATTCTTTTTCTATTCCATGAAAATGATTAGTCCGATTATTCTGATTATTTATAAAGTATTCTTATTTTTTAAATTTAAACTGAAATTTTAAATAGATAATTCCAATTTCTAACGAAAACTAATTGAAATTTGTAAAATAAGGCTGCGTTTTGAAACAATTAAACGAACTGTAAAATTCCAAAGTTATTTTTTTTTTATATATTTAACATCTATCGTAATTCGCAATCGTAACATCAACTTCACTCTCTTACCAAAACTAAAACGTCAAAGTAATAACGTGAGTTCAGTGTTTATTTATTTTTTGGGAATAAAAATTTGTAAGAACTGATCATTGTTAAACTAGGTACTAAAGACCTATATGACCCAAGCCGTCTTTAATTATATTAAAATGACTTAAAGTGATAGTGTGCTGTATATTATCTATCAAAGATGTCGAACCAGGTAGCTGCATTTGTAGCGGGTTTAAAATCCCGAAATGTGGATGTTCAAACGAAAACGGCAAGAGAATTGTATCACTTTGCTAAAACTGAGCTGCGTGAAGTTCCACAGGAAGAGCTTACTCAGTTTCTCGATGAATTTAATCACCAAATATTTGAAATGGTTTCTAGCAATGATGTTCATGAGAAAAAAGGAGGTGTACTGGCGATAGGTTTGTATTATTATTAAGTGAACATTACTCAACAGTTTTTTAATATCATCTTCGTAATAATTCATTAAAATATATATTTTTCAGTATGTCTCATTGGAGGTGACTGTGATACTACAAAGACTAGAATCACTAGATTTGCTAATTACTTACGAAATCTCCTACCGTCATCCGATGCAGGAGTAATGGAATTAGCGGCTAAAACAGTCGGGCGTCTGGCAACCGTCTCCGGGGTCAAAAGAGCTGAATATGTAGAATTTGAAGTAAAAAGGGCATTTGAATGGCTTTCTGAAGAAAGAAACGAAGGCAGGCGTCATTCAGCTGTTTTGCTATTAAAAGAACTTGCTATTGCTATGCCAACATATTTCTATCAACAAGTTTCTGGGTTCTTTGACCATATTCTTGTTGCGTTGAAAGATCCTAAACAGCAAATAAGGGAAGCAGCTGCCAAAGCTTTACGAGCTGGTTTCGTAGTGACAGCTCAGCGAGAAACTGCAAAGCAGTCTACAGCAAAACCACAATGGTATATGCAGTGTTATGAAGAAGCAATGCTGTCCTTTGAAGATGTTCCAATAAAAGAAAAGGGTATTACTAAAGAGGATCGGGTTCACGGAGGGCTCTTAATCTTGAATGAATTGTTAAGATGTTCTAATGCAATTTGGGAGAAAAAATATTCACACTTAATGAGAAGCATTGATACTCAAAAAGATATAATAGTATCGGATGATATTATTTTTATTAGCACTAAGCTCCACAGTCCTTCAGTAAAGAGAGGCTACTTGTGTGATGGATTTAAAACAGAAAATGTGCAATATCCAGTTCCTATATATGAATCTGAAGTATGTAAAAAACTTTTGTCTGAGAAAATTGAAAGGATTTGCCATGGTATGTAAATTTAAGTCTATTTTTAAGGTTTTTAATCTTTCTTATTCTCCTATTAGGTTGGGGAAATTGAGTCTGAAAAATAATTAATTATAGTAGAATGAAACCAATTGGAAAAGGAAGAGAATGCAACAAAAAATAAGAGCAAAAATAAATTATGACTTTGCAGTGGTTCTATTTTACTATAGATAAAATGTATTTACATATAAAATAGAGTCTGTGTTCATACTTACTGATAATAATTCAAGAAATGCTAATTGGATTTTGCTATTTATTATTGGTTAAATTTTTCTCTGCATGGATAAGAATAACAACTTTTTAATTTTGATAAACTTCTAAAAAATTACACAGATAGAGCCAGCAAAAGCAGCTGCAGGGAGCAGAATAAAAATAATGAATAATATTCATAATTATAATATATTAATATGTTTTGATAAGAAATGTTTTTTTTTTTCAATTATAATAATAATTGTTTAGTGACTTATAATTCAATATTGTGTAAAATATTATAATTATTCTATTTATTACAGATGTGATGGCCCAAAGGTTGTTGAAGCTGCAAGGAGTGCCACAAATACTTCTTGTTATAATCCCAAGATTAGCTGCATTCAATAAAGAATTATTCTTGAAGAAATATCTTAATTCAACTATGCATTACTTATTAACTTCAATAAGGAGTAGGGAGAAAGACAAAAACATGGCATTTACAACACTTGGCCTTATGGCAGCAGCTTTAGAGGGTGATATAAGAACTTTTATACCAAGAATTATGGATGTTATAAAGCAAGCATTGCCCGTCAGAGATAGTCAAACAAAGAAAAGGATATGGGTCGATCCATCTATATTTGCCTGTATAACATTGCTAAGTAGTGCTGTAAAAGATCTTGTTGTAAGAGACATTAAAGAAATACTTGATGCTATGTTTGCAACTGGTTTGAGCCCATCTTTAACAATATGCATGAAGGAGTTGAGTGAAAATTTACCCTCACTTAGAGCAGAAATATCAGAAGGCCTTTTGAATATGCTCTCTTTAGTTCTTAGGAATAAACACTTTTTACATCCAGGAGTGCCTAGGAGTTTAGAACAGCAGATGAGTAATATAACCCTTGCAATAGAACCACAGGACACGGCAAGCATTGTTTTAGCACTGAGGACATTAGGAACTTTTCATTTTGAAGGGCAACACAGTTTGCTCATGTTTGTCCGTAGATGTGCAGATCACTTCTTACAGAGTGATCAACAGGAAATAAGGGTTGAAGCTGTGAAAACATCAGCAAAACTTTTAGCAGATGCTGCAATAAGGACAATGAAAACTCCTTCAAAGACACTCACCATGTTAACAGCAGAAGTTGTTGGCAAAATGCTAATTGTTTCCGTAACTGATCCTGATTACGAAGTGAGATACTGGGTACTTGAATCTCTAACACAAATTTTCGATACACATTTAGCGCAAATAGAAAATCTTAGCTTTCTGTTTATTGCTATGAATGACGAGCATTTAGAAATACGAGAATTAGCAATTTGTACCATTGGAAGATTGAGTACAGTTAATCCCGCATATGTAATGCCTGGTTTAAGAAAGACATTAATACAGTTTTTGACAGAACTAGAACATTCGGGAATGAGTCGGAATAAAGAGCAAGCTGCTAGAATGCTTGATAATCTTATTTTGCATGCTCCTAAACTCGTGAAACCTTACATGGAGACAATTTTAAATGTTCTGGTACCAAAATTGAAAGAACCTGATGTTAACCCAGGTGTTGTCATCAGTGTTCTTAAGGCAGTAGGAGATTTAGCTGATGTTCATGGTGATAACAGTGGCCTTAGGAAATGCCTTCCAGAACTTCTTACAATCCTTCTTGACTTACTTTCCGACGCAACTGCGACAGAAAAGCGTAGCGTGGCTCTATGGGCATTTGGACAACTAATTAGCGCAACAGGATATGTTGTTACTCCATATACAGACTATCCAAATTTAATGGATGTGCTTCTAAATTTTCTGAAAACTGAACAGCAACCGAAAGACAGACGTGAAACAATTCGAGTATTGGGTTTACTGGGCGCGTTGGATCCTTATAAACATAAATTAACAAAGAGTAGAAAGGATGGGCAACCTAACTCAAGCTTAGTCCCAGTGGCTGATAGTAAAGCTGAAGAAAACAATTTTGACATAACTTCAAGTGAAATGTTGGTATTGATGCCAACACCAGTATTGGACGAATACTACCCAGCAATTGTCATTTCGACTCTCATGCGTATATTACGCGACCCTACGCTTCAACAACACCATACAAGTGTTGTTCAGGCAGTTACATTTATTTTCCAATCCCTTGGTATTAAATGTGTTCCATATATTTCCCGAGTTACTCCTAGTCTCCTATATGTCGCTCGCGCTACGGATAACATTGCTTTCCGTGAGTTCCTATTTACACAGCTCGCCAAGTTAATCGCTATCGTCAAACAACACATTCGAAATTATTTGGACAAAATATTTGATCTTATTAAAGAATTCTGGACTCCCAACAGTCCTTTGCAGCCCACATTAATATTACTCGTAGAACATATTGCAATCGCACTTGGCTCAGAATTCAAAGTATACTTACCGCAATTAATGCCGCAGATACTTCGCGTTTTGGCGCATGATACTAGCAAGGATAGGGTTGTGACTGAAAAGTTGTTGTATGCATTACAAAAATTCGAAGATAACTTAGATGACTACATGCATTTAGTAATTCCTTCCATTGTAAAGTTATTTGATGCAACTGACTGTCCTATTCCTGTTGCGAAAGTCGCAATGGAAACGGTTGACTATTTGTCTGATTCATTAAACTATAGCGAACTAGTATCAAGAATAATTCATCCCCTCGTTCGTAGTTTGGACACTTGCTATGCTTTGCGCACAACAGCTATGGATACCTTGTGCGCTTTAATCGTTCAATTAGGTCGAAAATTCACCGACTTCATACCTCTTGTACAAAAGGTATTGGTAAAGCATAGGATCCAACATCAAAATTATGAACTATTGCTATCTAAGCTACAAACAACGCCAATGCTAACTTTGGAAGAATTTCTTCAAAGTACCAGAAGAAAACCGAGAAATAATAATCAAGAGGTTTGTGTCATATCTTTATTCAATGGTGACGTATTAATTAAACTGTGGTTTTTTATTTACAAATGTTAATATTTTCAGGCTCGTATTGTAGCATGTGACACATCGCAATCGATTCGAAAGCTTTACGTGAACGCGCAAAGTCTTAAAGTGGCGTGGACGGTCAGCAGTCGCGTATCCAAAGACGATTGGTTGGAATGGCTCAGACGTTTTAGTATCGGTCTGCTAACAGAATCACACAGCCCAGCATTAAGGTAAATGGCCAATTTACCTAAACATATATTGTTTTATAAGCTAATGTTTATAATTTTTAATATTTTCCAGAGCATGCCTTGCACTTGCGCACAATTATTCCCAACTTTTGCGGGATTTGTTTAACGCGGCCTTCGTGTCGTGTTGGACAGAACTGGATAGTCGGTCACGCACAGAACTATCGAATGCTTTAGAGCAAGCGCTAACTGCTCCTGATGCTCCGGAATTAGCGCACACTGTTCTGAACTTAGCAGAATTTATGGAACATTGTGAAGGTGGTGCCCTACCTATATCCACACATTTACTTGGCGAAAGAGCAATGCATTGCAGAGCGTATGCCAAGGCTTTACATTATAAAGTGAGTAATCATTTGAATATTACTTTGCACTCATTTTTGCTATTTAAACCACAAAATTTTATTAATTTGACAGGAAGAAGAATTCCGCAATGGTGCAACTTCTCAAGTTGTAGAGGCTTTGATACATATTAATAACAAACTGCAGCAAAAAGAAGCTGCTGAAGGATTACTCGAAAGAGTTATGACACAAAGAGAAGCAGGCGATACAAGCTTAAAAGTGCAGATTCGATGGTATGAAAAATTGCACAACTGGGAAAAGGCACTAAACCTATATGGAGAAAAACTTAGCAATGAAACGGACAATATTGATGCTTGCCTTGGAGAACTTCGATGTTTCGAAGCGTTAGGCGAATGGACGAAATTGTACAACACTGTCTCAATGTGGTGGCCGCAAATGACTGACGAAGAAAAATTCAAAGCGGCGAGATTGGCGGCCGCTGCTTCTTGGGGTCTCAATGAATGGGATTCTATGTCTAATTATGTCAACTTCTTACCCGAAAACACTCAAGACGGAGCGTTCTATAGAGCCGTTCTTAACATACACAATGGAGATTATAATGTATCAAAATTATACATCGATCAAGCACGCACATTGCTTGATTCAGAATTAACGGCCGTCGCTGGTGAGAGTTACCAAAGAGCGTACGGAGCATTAGTTAATGCTCAGCTACTAGCGGAGTTGGAAGAAGTTATAACATACAAATTAGTTCAAGAGCGAAGAGAATCGATTAGGCAAGCTTGGTGGACAAGGCTACAAGGTGGTCAACGGCTGGTCGAAGATTGGAGTAAGATTCTACAAGTTCGTGGTTTAGTTTTAACGCCGCAAGAGGACATGGCCACTTGGTTGAAATTCGCATCACTTTGCAGGAAGAGTGGCGCACCGCGACAAGCTCACAAAACGCTAGTGATGCTCTTAGGAATAGATCCCAGTGAAAATCGAGACAAACCGCTGCCATCCCACGAACCGAGGCTAACACTCGCATATGCAAAACATTTGTGGGTGGCTGGTGATAAGCAGCTAGCGTATGATCAATTACAGCGTTATGTTGACAATGTGGATAATGGTGATGCGGAACATTGCAGATTACTTGCTCGTTGTCACCTAAAGTTAGGCTCTTGGTGCGAGTCGTTGTCGGGAATTAATAGACAATCTATTAAAACGATCCTGCGCAATTACTCGGCTGCTACAGAACTTTCCTCCGATTGGTACAAAGCTTGGCACGCTTGGGCATATATGAATTTCGAAACTGTACTATTTTACAAGCACCAAGAAGGAGATAATCCTCCAACTTCTGTAGATGTGAAAGCTTCAACTGAATACATACAAATGTACACAGTGCCCGCCGTAGAAGGTTTTTTCAAGTCGATCAATTTATCGCATGGTAGTTCTCTCCAAGACACTCTGAGATTGTTAACTTTGTGGTTTGATTATGGCCACCATCCGGCAGTACACGAGGCGCTCGTTGAAGGAATAAGAACTATCGAAATTAACGTTTGGCTTCAAGTCATTCCACAATTGATAGCTAGAATTGATATACCCAGAGCTTTGGTGGGAAAGCTTATCCATTCTCTTCTCATTGACATTGGCAAGTCGCATCCCCAAGCGCTTGTTTATCCGCTAACCGTCGCGTCGAAATCCTCATTTGTTGATCGTAAAAACGCTGCGAATCAAATTTTGAAATCAATGTGTACACATTCAATTAATTTGGTCAATCAAGCAGCGATGATATCGGAGGAACTTATCAGAGTTGCTATTTTGTGGCATGAACAGTGGCATGAGGCTTTGGAAGAAGCGTCTAGACTGTACTTTAGTGAGCACGATGTAAAGGCAATGTTCAAGACGTTGGAACCTTTGCATGCGATGTTAGAGCGCGGGCCGCAAACTTTGAAGGAAATATCGTTCAGCACCGCGTATGGAAGGGATCTGAATGAAGCTCAAGAATGGTGCAATAGATTCAAGGTATGTATTTTAATTAACTTTTTGAAACTGCTCAAGTAAATTTTGAGTGTATTTTATCTTCTAGTATTTTAAAATTAGTGAATAAAATGTTTAATAATTATAAATCACCATACTACGAAATAAGAATTATTGAAATCCTTTATTACGTTTCGTTTACCATTTACGTACAATAAACAAATCGAAACACATTCACGTTCAAACAGTGTCCGATACGAAACTCTGCCTATGTTTATATTAAGTAGAGTTTTACAATGAGCGATACAATAAATTTGGTACATTACTGCCGTGACATAAAGTGTTAAATTCAATTAATGTTTTATAAACTGCTCGTACATTTTTGAATCTAGTTGTTTGTCAATCTAGTTTCTTATAGTATCTTCAATGTTTTTACGCGACTTTAGAAAATTAAAATTAAATTCCTACCATACTAAAAACGCCATTTATTAATGAATAAATCACCAATGTGTGAGCGTAGACTATTTATAGTACAAGTAAACATATGTGTTAATCATCACCACCAATAGGAGTCCGGTCAAGTCCGCGACCTGAACCAAGCATGGGACCTGTACTACCACGTGTTCCGCCGCATCAGCCGGCAGCTGCCGCAGCTCACATCTCTCGAGCTGCAGTACGTCAGCCCAAGGCTGCTGGGCTGCAGAGACCTGGAGTTGGCTGTACCGGGGTCGTATGTTCCAGATAGAGATCTGATACGTATTGCGCATATACAGAGCAGCTTGCAGGTAAGCAAAAGGGGTAACTTGGATTAAAATACTGGGTAATGTTTGCTGACGTCTCTCGAGCTGCAGTACGTCAGCCCAAGGCTGCTGGGCTGCAGAGACTTGGAGTTGGCTGTACCGGGGTCGTATGTGCCAGATAGAGATTTAATACGCATTGCGCATATACAGAGCAGCTTGCAGGTAAGCAAAAGGGGTCACTTGGGTAAAAAAAACTGGATGTTTGATGAATTAATTCGAGCTGCAATAAGTTTTTTCCATAACTGCTGATTTACTTATAAATAATTTATTCTGTTTGTAAAAACAATTGTGAAGATATTTTTTAGACCCATCTGTCATAATTGCTCCATATTTATGACCAACTAGCAGTCCGCCCCGGCTTCGCCCGTGGTACATATTTACGTTTTCTCTACATAAGAACCATCCTCGTACTTCAAGGAATATAATAAAAAAAGAATTAACGAAATCGGTTCAGCCGTTCTCAAGTTATGCGCTTACCAACACATTTTGGGATTCATTTTTAGGGTTCCGTAGCCAAAATGGCAAAAACGGAACCCTTATAGTTTCGTCATGTCCGTCTGTCCGTCTGTCCGTCTGTCCGTCTGTCACAGCCGATTTACTCGGAAACTATAAGTACTACAGTGATGAAATTTGATGGGAATATGTGTTGTATGAACCGCTACAAAAATATGACACTAAATAGTAAAAAAAAGAATTGGGGGTGGGGCCCCCCATACATGTAACTGAGGGATGAAATTTTTTTTTTCGATGTACATACCCGTGTGGGGTATCAATGGAAAGGTCTTTTAAAATGATATAAAGTTTTCTAAAAAACATTTTTCTTAAAGTGAACGGTTTTTGAGATATCAGCTCTCAAAGTCGTAAAAAGTATGTCCCCCCCCCTCTATTTTTATAACTACGGGGTATAAAATTCTAAAAAAAATAGAGGTGATGCATGCTAATTAACTCTTTCAACGATTTTTGGTTTGATCAAAGTATCTCTTATAGTTTTTGAGATAGGTTGATTTAACTGTAATTTATTATATTTGCTGCTACGGAACCCTTTGTGCGCGAGCCCGACTCGCACTTGGCCGGTTTTTGTTATTATATTATAGATTTTGACGAGTATTAGAGAATTATTTTGCACACCAAATTAAAAACATATAATTAAGTTCGTTAAAATCGTCTTACGTCTTTAAACTATAATTTCGAGTAAATATTTTCTGTCAATTTAATAAAATTTCACAGGTCATCACATCAAAACAGCGGCCGCGTCGTCTATGCATACGCGGTTCGAATGGCAAGGATTACATGTTCCTGCTCAAGGGACACGAGGACCTGAGACAGGACGAGCGAGTGATGCAACTGTTCGGTCTCGTCAATACTCTCCTACAAGCTGACCCAGATACTTTCAGACGAGATTTGGCCATACAGAGATACGCTGTTATACCTCTGTCCACTAATTCAGGGTTAATAGGCTGGGTACCCCATTGTGATACACTGCACTCCCTGATTAGAGATTACAGGGATAAGAGGAAGATTCTGCTGAATATTGAACACAGGATCATGCAGAGGATGGCTTCGGATCTCGAGAAATTAATGCTGATGCAAAAGGTATGTACAATTTTAAAACTAACTTTATTAATTAACTACTTATCGCCTATAGAACATATTTTCTCGCTTATTGTCCTGATAACTGACAGTCAAGCATGCTTTTCCTTATGTAAAATGTAGATATTTGTGATAAAATTGATTTTATTGGGGTGTTGTTATCAAATCAAAATATATGCTATGCAACTATAAACAAAGTTCGGATTCGTTTTGATAGTTCTAAATTTGCATTTATTATTGTATAGATGCTCCTCTGAACTATTGTCTACTTCCTTAGGTGGAAGTATTCGAACACGCATTAGAGCACACAGCAGGGGACGATCTCGCTAAACTATTATGGCTAAAGAGTCCCTCTTCAGAAGTGTGGTTCGAGCGCAGAACGAACTACACGCGGTCTCTAGCGGTCATGTCCATGGTGGGGTACATACTGGGGCTCGGGGACAGACATCCGTCGAATATAATGCTGGATAGAAAGACTGGGAAGTTCCTGCATATTGACTTTGGGGACTGCTTTGAAGTGGCCGTCACAAGGGATAAGTTCCCCGAGAAGATTCCGTTCAGATTGACCAGGATGCTCATTAATGCTATGGAGGTTAGTTGTGATAGATTTTTCGATTGAATTATTTTAGGTGCCTTATTAATTATTATTACTACTTTTTTAGTTCTTAAAAAGTAAAAAGATTGAATTCAACATTAATGACCTCTGGGAAGAATTATCGTTCAATGATTTCACCTCGTTTCGTAGATCTTTTAATTTTAATTCTTTCTATTTTCATTATCTCCAGGTAACGGGCATCGAAGGTACCTACAGACGAACATGCGAATCGGTGATGGAAGTGTTGCACCGACACAAGGACAGTGTCATGGCGGTGCTAGAAGCGTTCGTATACGATCCCCTCCTCAACTGGAGGCTCATAGATGCCGGGAGAAGGTCCAGGAATGATGCTGATCCATCATCAGCTGAAGGTGCATCCCCACAACCAAGTAGGAGTCGAGCTGCTCTAGGATTCAACGAAACCATAGACCAGCCAGCGGAAACTAACCTCAACAAGCGAGCGTTGGCCATAGTGAATAGAGTTCGAGACAAACTCACAGGAAGGGACTTCCCGCATATAGACGATAATTGCGTTTCCGTTCAGAAACAAGTTGATCTGCTGATACAGCAAGCGACGAGTAACGAGAATCTCTGTCAGTGCTATGTGGGCTGGTGTCCGTTTTGGTAGATTGAGCCTTATGTACGGACGGATAAGGCTCAATATTCGGTGCTTAAATTTTGCATTTAGCTACTGCGTTTGTCTTGAACTGATACGACTTAAATGGAATCATTGTATGCAGCTTTCAGCTTATAATATTGTTATATTTATAATGAACATCCGTATAAATCAAATTCACACATTCACAATTTTGTAACATTTATGTCGTATCATTTTAAGGCACTGCGTTAAAATATATAGGAAATATTTTCTAATATTTTTAGATTTGGAGTAAATTTAGCAAAGAAATAAACTAAAAAATTTTTGGGAAACTAAGTTAAAGTACTATTAATGAATAGTAATTTAACTCTAAAGATAAACATGCCTAGTCGATTAAGGTTTGTGTTAGTGTAGATTTATATTGTTTTGCACTTCGGATTTATAATTAGACAGCAAAAATATATTCTTCTGAATTTATTGTAAATTGACATATATTTTGGAAAATTATAGCGTGATAGTATGTATAATATATTTTGTATGTATGTATAATATGTTTTTCGTAGGCACTTAAAAAGTAATCACGTAAACTAAAAACATAATGACTCTATGATATCTCTCCCGTCTCTTATGTAATAACCCTATATTTATCTCGTTTTTAAATCACACTTCTTTTCAACCCGCAACCTTTTCGAAAACTTACTTTTTGATTTTAACAAAATAACATTCAGACTGCTCAAATATATGAATGCAAAATCCCATGCTCTAGATATAAGAACGTTGCCGTTTTGTTGTATAGGAAACACTCCTACTTAACTATTAACAAATATAACTTCTCCTTAAATACTAATCTGACATTTTCAATTAATTTGACGATATACCCACAGGAAGTGGAGATTCGCCGTTTTGGCATTAGTTCCTCGCAGTACCTAGTCAGACAATTATTTCGAAAATAGAAATAAAAATTGCTCTTATTTCCTATTGTGATAGCGTAACAAGTACTCTATTTATATTTAATGGAAAAATACACGCCTCTTGTTAAAATGAGCGTGTGCGTCGAGCGCACGTGTCAGAAGTGAAACTTCTTTGGCAAGATTCGAAAATACGAAAATCGTCGCCTTACTCGTGACTCGCCTGACGTGTCGGTATTACTATGACGCGACCTTGAAATTTTACTCTCAACGCCCCTAAAGAAGTTTCACTTCAAAAATCCTATACATATAAATAGTATGTAATAGAAATGTAATTGTAAGATATGGAATATGGGATACTTACTCATCGTACAAGCAGTCAAATTATTTTCTTTATTACTTTTTTTTTTTTTTTATTGACGATAGGGAAGAGCTTGACCACAATCTCGCCTGATGTTAAGCTGAGATGTGGTCTAAGATGGTACGCGCTTCCCTAGAAGGTACCTGTTCACTCTACGCTTGAAGACCCCCATATTGTACTCGTCGGGGAACACAGATTCAGGAAGCATGTTCCAGTCCCTCGCGGTTCGGATAAAGAATGTGGAATCGAACCGCTTAGTCCGGGTACATGGAACGTCCAGCATATGGCGATGCCTAGAATCTGTGCGCCTCGACGATCGATGAAAGAACGGGGATGGCGGAACAAGATCGTGCAGTTCCGCAGCGCACTCACCAATGTGTATCCGATAGAAGACCGATAAGCTAGCCACTCTACGGCGGTGACCGAGGCTCTGGAGTTTTCTGCCTACAAGATCATCGTCGTTAATGAGCCTCTTGGCTAATTACTCCATTATTATGGGCGTTTATAACTCAAATTGTAACGAGGCTATTAATTGATTCCCACGTACACAGCTTTTCTAAGTAAACTGAACATCTTATGACAAAAAATTGGACTCGTTTCAATAATATGAAACAAGATATAATTACTATTAATATCGGTTTTAATTGACAAAAAAATACATTGTTTCATTGTTGACATTGCATACTTAATATATAAGATTTTAAATCATTTATAAATAATTGAGAGCCTATTGAAATCAACTGAAAACTACGTTTCATTGTCGGTACTAAATTACATAAATTGATATTACTGCATGCAACGGGTCGATAAACTCAGTCACAACAAAGAATAAAGATTTTCTAATGTGGCAATCGGACAAGAAATAAAACTAATGCTTTTATTCGCAAATGAATTATATATTATTACTTAGGTAACTGTGTACCTATTCTTAGATTTAATTGCATTTGTGCATTTTTTTTTTCACCAAAATTGTTATTTTTCTAATTATTGTAAATATGTACAAGGTTTAAGTGATATATTTTGTAAGTTTATAATCGTCACAAATTACGTTTTCAGAGTCACATTTTGCACAATATGTAAGGTAATTTCCTTCCAGCAATTTGTTGACTTCAAATTACACATGCTTAATTTTATATTATTGCGATTTAATAAGAGTTTGTTATCATATCTTAGCTGCAATCAAAAACTACAATCGCTGTATTAAACCTCCAAAAACAAATACCACGCTCCCTCAACTAAGATAGTGTTAACTGAAATTAGGCTCATTGTTTTAAATTATTATATACTCATAATAATAAATGTGTAAAAGAAATCATTTTGAAAAGCCTTCAGAAGCACTAGTGTTGTTGCGTAGTTACAAATAATTTGAATAATCCATAGAATAAAATTCTATTATGTTATTTATCCATTGTATAATATTAATAATTGGCTTCAAATTATTAAATATATTGTATAAGATGAAAGGTGAAATTTCTCATTCTGTTTCTGTTTAAGATCTTAAAGAACTGTGACGATAGTTTTTGTTTAAATTACTTATATTTCTACTTATAACTAAAGGTTAGCAGTTAATATAATTATATATTTAAGGATTCGTTGTTTTTGTTGTATTCATAAGCCATACTACATATAATTAGTAACTAATTGGTAAACAAATATCGTGCTACTTTTTTCAATGTATATAGTTCTAGCATAATAAATATAAATTGGTTTATTTGTACCAAATGTTTTATTTCTAAGTAACTCTTCCCTTATTGCCTACCCCCATAATAATATTATATACCTAGAGATGATCCGAAGTGCGATTTTATCAGTATGGGTCATAATAATAATAATTGAACTAACCCGTACCTACAACAGAATAAATAGTATAAATTATGTACCTTGAATAGAACATACATATACCATGACCCTTTGTAAGCACTATTTTAGCTAGTGAAAGGTTTTCATTTCTTAACTGCAGAAGGTCGTTAAGCCTAATAAAGTCTTATTCGATTCCTTTTTTGTCTAAGTCAAAGCATGCATTTGAAAAAAAAATATTTTGTATAGTAAAGTAGAGTTAAGTAAATAGTACGTATATAGACATTGAATATTTTGTATTATAGCACCGTAACTTGACGATCGAGGTAGAGAATTTTTTAAGCTTTAAATACAAATCCACGAGGTCGAATCTGCAGTTTTTGAACCCAAAAGATCTTATGAGTAAAGTTCACCATAAACAATACATATAATTGATATGTTTTCAAATGTAATAGGCCCATTCAATCAAAAACATTGTATCTAATCAACGATGGTTAGCTTTAATCTATCGTAATCAGTATGCCGACGACCGTTCTCAACGTCGGACGATCCTACTGCATTTCGTATTTTACATCGATACACGATGTCAAATACGCAAGTGAACTCTTTTACCGTACGAGACTTTAGCTCTTTAAGTAAGTGTTTTTTATTTAATTTAGAATAGTAAATTATTAAGAAATAGGTTCAGATATGATATAATAGAATTTTAATGCCTTTGCGATGTTACGTTTTATGAATTTAGCGAGGAAAATGAAAGCTATTTTTGTTTGGGACGACCTCAATATCATTGAAAGTAAATAGAAGAGACTGAAATGCATTATGTTAAACTCTATTAAGGATAATAATTATAATTCCTGTATTTGTTTTAATATTAAAAGACGTAAACTCTTTTTATATATCCTAAGTTTAACTTTCCTGTGTTAATATCATTATAATAAAAAGAATGATAAGTAAATATTCTTATCGTTAATCGAGATTAAAATAATTAATTCACCTCGTAACACCCAAACAGTTGCTAGGTTTCATGATTCAAACAAATTATCTACATGAGTTTATAGTAATATGTATACCTAATCAAATATTCTGAAAATCTGCCTGCTAGGTTTGGTCTCGGAAAATTGTATATTATCTAACTAATATTATTTAAATTACTGCGTTATTTTGTTATTTACAAAATGATGTACAAATTGGCTAAGTATACCATATTAATATTATATTTACGATAATAATTTATTATCAACTTTGGCTTTCAGGTGACACTGTACAAAATTTAATTCGGGAAGCAGTTGAAATACGGAAAAGGGCGTACTGTCCGTATTCAAATTTCGCCGTGGGCGCGGCGTTAATTACGGAAGAAGATTCGAAGGTTTACTCCGGATGTAATATAGAGAATTCTACTATGACACCTTCCATTTGTGCAGAGCGAGCAGCGATTCCAAAAGCTGTGTGTGACGGTTATTTAAAGTTTAAGACTATAGCAGTGGTGGCTCATCAGCAGGATTCATACACAGCCCCGTGTGGTGTGTGCAGACAGGCTCTTAGTGAATTCCGTGGGAGCGACGGTGACATTGAAATATATTTAAGCAAACCGACTATGGACAAAGTTCTGTGCACAAAATTGTCAGAAATTTTACCGCTTTCGTTCGTCAGTTTTAAGGAAGATAATGTTATTTCGTAAAAGGTGATATTGTGATATATGAAGGAAATATAAACAACGTTTTTCGCATATTGTCTTTATTAAGATATAACAATACATAGCTATATATTAGGTATTTACACACAATTATTTAAAAATTTAACCCGTAGAGACAGTTAAAAGTGCTTCATAAAGCTATAATTAAATAAGGACTTTCCCTACAGACTATAAGATTTAGTTATAAAGGTATCGAGTTACATGTCAATGCTATCATCATATCATTAAAACCGACTTCTATTAACAAATACAGCTTTGTGAAGTAAATACGTAATAAAATATTTAAATGCCGTTGTAAATGGACACGATAAGGTAAAATGTTCCCTACTGTAACATAAATTCTATTACTAGCAAAAGGAAAAATAATGGGCTATTGTAAAGAGTAATAAAGTACATTTACCAGTATAAAGACAGGTTACAGGTAGTAAAAGTACTATTAACTCAAGGCTAAGTGTAGGTAAATGGCATTCACTTTATCATCAATCAACAAAACAATTGCGAGAAGTTTAAATAATAGTCAATCTATAAATTAATTAGAGCGAAATAATACTATCGTCATAAAAATCTTATATTTTAAACATAAATGCCTCTACAAATATCTTTAACTTACATAATATGACCAGAAATAAACTACCAAAATGGACACCAGCCTATGTAACACTGGCATAAGTTCTCATTATTGGTAGCGATCTTTATCAACAAGTCGACCTGCTTCGGGACACTGACAACCGCTTCTATATTCGGAAAGTCTCTTCCTGTTAGTTTATCTCTAATTCTGTTTAATATGGCAAGAGCTCGCTTATTAAGGTTCGATTCTGGTGGCATTTCCAAAGATTCGTAATGTAGTTGATTCCGACTTCTGCTCGGAAGGGAATATGAGATGTCCATATCAGAAGAAAACGTGGATTCGGTTAGAGAATGTTTGTCGTTGTCTATGAGCCGCCAGTTGAGCAGCGGGTCATAGACAAACGCCTCTAGCACCGCCATTACGCTGTCTCTATGCTTGTGGAGCACGTGCATTACCGATTCGCACGTGAAACGATACGTTCCCTCAATACCGGTTACCTGTGGGAAAATATAATACAACAGTTTATATATACATACTAGCTTACCGCCCGCGGCTTCGCCCGCTTTCTCTAAAAAGATTTGAGATTTAAACTATCCTATCTCTCAAGTTGGATCGAACTGCACATGGTGTGCGAATTTTATTATAATCGGTTAAGTGGTTTAGGAGTCCATTGAGGACAAACATTGTGACACGAGATTTATATATATTAAGATATGTATTTTCGATCATAATAAATGAGAAATATATGTACTGGGAGCACACTGTCAATTTGTTTTTTCATTTCATACCATACGTACTTTTATATATTATGAACGGTAAAGTCACCATAGTATTTAAACGTAAAATTTAAGCTCTTCAGGTGTGTGTAAATGCGTCACTTGTCCCACAAAAACCTTTGAATAATTTTGACAAGTTTCTTTAAAAACACACTATAATGATTTTAGTGGTATAATAATCTTTATATAAACAAGATTTAAATACATGTAACCTGCTCAGAGGTTTGTTATCTTAATTAATGTGAATCCTTTGAGCCGTGAGCTGTACAGTATTTACAACAAAATAGACAATAGTTACTATTACACAATATTAGCATTTATCATATTGTTTTGTGTAGAGATAAGAGACACGTTCGAATGTTAGCTATTAATTATTTATGAAATTATAAAACTTATAAACGACAGATAACTAAGAACATGCCATTGCATCTTGTTAATTTTTGCGCTCTTATCATTATTCGGAAAACTACAACTACACACCAACTTAAGTATATACATACTATACAAAAACTACCATAAGTAAAGATCATAAATAACACTAACCTCCATTGCATTAATGAGCATCCTGGTCAGTCTAAACGGAATCTTTTCCGGGAACCTCTCTCTAGTCTGCGTCACTTCGAAGCAGTCTCCGAAGTCAATGTGCAGGACTTTCCCAGTGACTCTATGTAACATTATATTCGACGGATGTCTGTCCCCGAGCCCCAGTATGTACCCCACCATGGACATGACCGCTAGAGACCGCGTGTAGTTCGTTCTACGCTCGAACCACGCTTCTGCTGAAGGACTCTTTAGCCATAAGAGCCTGGCTAAATCGTTCCCTGGTGTCTGGGATAGTGTGTATTCGAATACTTCCACCTGGTTTTCGAAATGAAAGTTAAAAATATCATTATATTTTTATACTACAATTTTTAAAATATTTGACAAATGAAAAATAGTTAACGCAAGGTAAAATAGGAAAAGATGATAAAGTTAATCACCACATATTTGATTTTGATTTTTGATATTAAAAAAATTTTAAGCATAGATAAAAACGGGATTGGAACCCGCGACTTTCGCTAGGTCGGTCGGGGCAATATGTATAACATTGAATACAGTTCTGTTTGTATAATTTGTAAGTTGTATTGAAAAATAACAACAAAATTGTAACGACGGGCATAAAATTGAATGAACTCATTTTTATTTAATTTATTGTAATAATATCATCATCATCATCATTCCAGCCTTTCAAGACGTCCACTGCAGGACATAGGCCTCCCCCAAAGATTTCCAAAACGAAATAATACATTCAGTCAACAAAGTATCGGGAATGAATGATTTGTTTATGGTTCCAAATTCAAATTTTTGTTTTTTTTGTTGCAGTTAGGTTGGTACAACTGTTTTCCATTTTGGCGCGGAGTTTGAGTAGCATCTGTCATTTAAATTAAAAACAGTGCTGTTTTTAGTTTTATAATATCTACGCGTGTATTGCGAATTTCATAATGGACAAAAACATGGAACAAAGAGTTTGTCTTAAATTTTGCATCGCCAATGGAATTTCGTGTTCGGAGACACTGAAAATGTTACAGAAGGCATATGGTGAATCGACTTTATCAAAAACACGTGCTTATGAGTGGTACAAAGCGTTCAAAAATGGTCGAGATGTGATGGAAGATTTGCCTCGCTCTGGTAGGCCATCAACGTCTGCAACTGAAGTTAACATTGCAAAAGTGAAGGAAATAGTGACTGAAAATCCTCATGCAAGTTTGAGAGAGATGGCCGCCAATCTTTCTGTATCTCACGAGTCGATCCGTACCATTTTAAGTAATCATTTGAGTATGAAACGTGTTGCCGCACGGCTAGTCCCAAAAGACCTGAATTTTCTTCAAAAACTCAATCGCATGAGAGTCGCTGAGGACATGCTAGAACGAGTCAATACCTACCCAACATTCATGAAACGCATTGTTACTGGTGACGAGACGTGGGTTTACGAGTTTGACATGCAAACTAGTCAACAAGCTTCGGAATGGCGTCTTCCAACTGAACCAAAACCAAAAAAACCACGTCAAAGTCGATCACAAGTCAAGGTCATGTTGACTGTTTTCTTTGACTATCGCGGTGTTGTGCACTCGGAATTCTTGCCGGAAGGTCAAACGGTAAATAAAGTATATTATTTGAGCGTTATGCGGCGTTTAAGAGAACAAATTAGACGAAACAGGCCAGTTTTGTGGAAAGAAAATTCTTGGATATTGCATCACGACAATGCGCCTTCGCACAAAGCCATCATTGTGAACGAATTTTTGTCCAAACACTCAACAAATACCATCGAGCAACCACCGTATTCACCAGATATGGCTCCAGCCGACTACTTTCTTTTTCCTAAACTCAAATTACCACTTCGTGGCACCCGTTTTCAATCGGTAGAAGACATAAAGGAGAATTCGCGGCGAGAACTGAACTCCATTTCGGAATCAGCGTTTAAAAAATGTTTTGATGATTGGATTATTCGTTGACGTAAGTGTATAGTTTCTGAAGGAGCATACTTTGAAGGCGATAAAATAAATTTGGATGAATAACAAAATTTTTGTGTATTTTTGATATTTTCCCGGTACTTTCTTGACAGAGTAGTATGTAAAATAAATATTATTTCGTTTTGTTAGAACGAGCTTAAATTTTTTCAATTACGATTACATATTTATTGTAATAAAGACCGATACGAGTAATTTTGTGACATTGTACTTTAACAATGAAATAGAGATTTTTTTTTTCGTAAGAAGTAATATAATAGATCTCTTGAAACGTTTTTCAACAACAATAATGAATCCATGAAACTCACCTTATGCTTCAACAGCAGCTTCTGATAGTCCGACGACATCCGCAGCATAATTTGCTGTTCCGTGTTCAGCGCCATTTTGTTCGACTTCTTATCCCTATAGTCACTTATAAGATTATATAGCGTATCACATTGCGGCACCCAACCAATAAGACCAGAGTTAGGTGACAGAGGAACAACAGCATATCTCTGTATGGCCAGATCATGTCGGTAAGTATTGGAGTCAGCTTGTAGCAGAGTATTGACGAGACCGAACAGTTGCATCACTCGCTCGTCCTGTCTCAGGTCCTCGTGTCCCTTGAGCAGGAACATGTACTGTCGCCCGTCCGAACCTTGGATTGTGAGCCGACGCGGCCGCTGCTTTGATTTTATTACCTGTTTAAACGAAATATGCATGATTTGTTTTAACAAAAAAAATAATTAACATTTTTTCTCTTACTTCTCATGCAAGTGGAAGTAAAGGTTTTATAGCGATGCTAATAACATAAAGCTGAGTTTTTTTTTGTTTGATATCAAGAACAATTGAATTGACAAAAAATATTTTGAAAATTCACCACACATAACCTAAATCTACAAAAAATCTAACCTGCAAATGGCTCTTAATATGCGATATTCTTATAATCTTCTCGTTGGGCACATACGAGCCCGGCACAGCGAGCTCCAAGTCAGTACAAGTATGCAGCCGCTTGCTGACGTACTGCAGCTCGAGCGACGTGTGCGAGCGGAACTGCGCACCGATACGACGCACCACGTGGCAGTATAGATCCCACGCTTCGTTCAAGTAACGGTCCTCGTTTGTTTCCTGGCATAACACATAGATTTTATTTCTATGTATAGCAATAAATATAATTTATAAATATACTAGCTTTCCGCCCGCGGCTTCGCTCGCTTTGTCTAAAAGTTAATAAATTATATACTAAAACCTACCTCTTGAATCACTCTATACAGGGTTACAGGTAAAGTCGATGTAGATCCGTTAAGGGCATGTAGTACATATCATTTCTGAATGATTTCACTAAATAACCTCCCATCCTAAACTTAACCGTTTTCGAGATATTCGAGTTTTAATTTTTTTTATGAAAATGCCCAATTTTTCGGCTATTCAATTGAATATTTTGAATTTTTTTGACTCTTATGATTATTTTTTTGGTTTTTTACATGAAGAATGAGATGCTTAATTACCTCAATGACTAAAATTGCACGTAAGTTAACTAAATAGGTCATAGTAGACGATCGAAACTTAAGAAAATAAGTACAAATTATAAAAATATATTTTTCTTTTCTGGATATCTCAAAAAATTATTATGGCACTTGCTCTGCAGATATGCTTAAAAACATCTACATTTTATCAGCTATCCAACGAGGTATAACACTCTAGGGTATTTATTAACCTCAAAGGTGAAACTTAGTTTCTAAGGCTACATGGCAGTCAGAATAAATAGCCCTTATTTAATCTTATTAATTTGACTTAAGTTCAGCATCATCATTTCAGCCTACTGGCTTCCACTATTGAACATAGGCCTCCCTCGGCTAGGTACAACCTTCATGCATCCATCGATATCCCGCTATCCTGACCTAGGAGATCATTCAGTTTTATAGCATTTTTTTTTGTTCACATCGTCGATCGTACAAATAATGACCGTACGCCAACTATTACTTGAGCGTAAGTGACTAGTTACTGGCTATTGTTTGGAAAATAACGTAATCGGTGCGTTGTTAACGCTAGTTGGCATACAAAGTCACTCACGCTCAACTCATAGTTGGCGTACAGATCGTCGGTGATTGTAGTGAGCTAAATGAAACAATAAATCAGTTCAAAATAACATTTATTCACCTAATGTTTTTGAATAAAATTTTATAGCTCATGTTCTACGTGTCCACCTTTATTTCGCACACATTTTCTCATTCCTTCACGTAGTCCACTTTTCACTACACCATGTGGTTAATGTTCTTCTTATGTCGTTAGCAGCATTTCAACAGCACACAAGCAGCAACCTTTCTTTGAGAACTTCCACTAACGATATGGGGTTGGGCTCACTGTAAACGAGGCTCTTCATGTGCCCCCATACATAAAAATCAATGGGGTCAGGTCGGGACATCTGGGTGGCCAGGGTAAAGGCCAACCTCGTCCAATCTATTTGTTAGGATAGTTACGTGTCCAACCATTCCCTAACGCTTCTTCTGAAATGAGCAGAGCAGCCATCATGTTGAAACCACATGTCCCGCAGTAATTGTAATGGGAGATCATTAGTAGGTCACCTAAGTCACACACATAAGTCGTGTGGGAATCCGAAAGCACAATAATTCGCATCTACCATGGACGAATCGCATGAGCAGACTAAAATGGATGGCAAGCCAACAAACGACCAAATACAAAACAATGGGCATGTTGTATCCCCAAACTTGTTTTTGCACATTATTTTTCTCACTCTCATCTGCATAAATCGTAAGTTTTCTCGCTCACACGCACCGGATTAACTTGAAGGACAATAGCCGAGGGACCCGTTAGACCTACTACCTGAACCTTTTCAACTGTGTTTTTTTCTATGAGTTTCAATACAATAGGTTGTTATACCTCGTTGGATAGCTGATAAAATGTAGATGTTTTTAAGCACATCTGCAGAGCAAGTGCCATAATAATTTTTTGAGATATCCAGAAAAGAAAAATATATTTTTATAATTTGTACTTATTTTCTTAAGTTTCGATCGTCTACAATGACCTATTTAGTTAACTTACGTGCAATTTTAGTCATTGAGGTAATTAAGCATCTCATTCTTCATGTAAAAAACCAAAAAAATAATCATAAGAGTCAAAAAAATTCAAAATATTCAATTGAATAGCCGAAAAATTGGGCATTTTCATAAAAAAAATTAAAACTCGAATATCTCGAAAACGGTTAAGTTTAGGATGGGAGGTTATTTAGTGAAATCATTCAGAAATGATGTGTACTACATGCCCTTAACGGATCTACATCGACTTTTCCTGTAACCCTGTATATCTATTAAAAAAGCCGCATCACAATCCGTTGCGTAGATTTTAAGATTTGAGCATACGTAGTATAGGGACAGAGAAAGCGACTTTGTTTTATAAATACTATGTAGTGTTATAAATACTTTGAAAATATAAAAAAATTAGTCTCGCTTCAGGTTCGACGACGAATAATGTTTTTTTTTAAAGAATACAAAAGTAATAAATCCATTTTTTACGCTGTAGTATTATTTATTTTATTATACAATAAATTTAACTCTTAAAAGCGGCGTTACCTTATAAAGTTCACACCAACGCTGAGCTTCTTGTAAATCTCTCCCATACATTTGTAAGAACGAAACTTCCTTTAATGTTTCTGGTGGTCTGTCCAACATTGCATGCATTTTATCCAACGTTCTAAACATACCTCTATAGTCTTTGTCACTAAAGTATAACCTGAAAAAAAAACAATCAAATAATGTTGTTTCACCTAGTTATATACGGATAAAATGAAAAGGCTAGTTATGCTAGTCATACCTTGATGCGTCTTCCAATGCGGTGTAAACTTGATCATGCCACAACATAGCAATCTTAATCAATTCTTCAGAAATAATAGCAGCTTCGCTGACTAAAGTCTGTGAGTGTGTACACATGGTTTTAAGGATGTAATTCGCTGCATTTTTTCGTGTTACAAAAGAAGATTTTGTTGCTACCGTAAGAGGATAGACTAACGCTTGGGGATGCAACTTTCCGATGTCTATCAATAAAATGTGCACCAATTTGGCCACCAGACTCCTGGGTGAATCAATCCGAGCAATCAACTGCGGTATCACTTGCAGCCATATCTTTACGTCTATCTGCCTTATGCCTTCGAAGAGAGCGTCATAAATGGCTGTGTGATGTCCGTGATCGAACCATAAAGTGAGGAGCCGCAACGTGTCTTGTAATGAATTTCCATTTGACAAGCTTATAGACTTGAAGAAGCCTTCAATCGCAGGAATTGTATAAGTATTGATAAATTCAGGCCTTGATACTTTTTTATCCCCTGACCCACCAGCCACACTGCTCTCCGATAAATTATCTTGTTGTTTATAAAACAAAACAGTTTCGAAATTCATACAGGCCCACGCGTGGCATGCTTTGTACCATTCGGGAGCTAGAAGAGTTGCCGCAGCAAAGTTTCTTAGTATTTCCGGAATTGATAGCTCGTTAATTTCCTGTAGAGATTCACACCAAGAACCGAGTTTTAAATGACAACGAGCGAGTAATCTACATTGCTCCTCATTTTCTCCTTCTGTATTATCCACGAAGCGTTGTAACACTTCATACGCGTACCGCTTGTTGCCAGCATCCCAAAGGTTTTTACTGTACGCAAGAATTACTCTTGGATCTTGTGTTCGTAATAACACTTCTGGATTTGTTACTGGGTCTGCACCCAAGATCGATAGTATGATTTTATGAGCTTGATTCACAGACCCAGATTTTCGACACAAGGAAGCAAATTTAAGCCACGTTTGGAATTCTTCCAAAGGTGAAGTTACTAGGCTTCGAATTTGCAACATTTTTCTCCAATCTTCGACCAAACGCTGTCCTCCTTGAAGTCTAGTCGACCACATTTTATGAATTGTACTCCTTCTTTCTTCAACTAGTTTGTACGTCATGACTTCTTCCAATTCTGTTAAAAGCTGTGCATTGACAAGAGCGCCATACGATCTCTGGTAACTTTCGCCAATGACTGCTGACATTTCACTGTCCAATATAGTTCTAGCTGAATCTATGTAATGTCTCGACTCAGACCAGGATCCTTCATGAATTGCTAGGACAGCTCTGTAAAATTCCCCATCCAAGGTGTCTTCTGGCACGAATTTAACATACTTTTTCATAGAATCCCATTCCTGTAAACCCCATGACGCGGCAGCTGCAATCTTAGCAGATTTCTTTTGCATGTCCTCTTCCATATTTTCCCACTGATCAGCATTTATGGTGTAAATCTTTCGCCATTCACCCATGGCTTCTAAGCATCGCATCATTCCTAATTTAGACTCAGTATCCTGTGGTTCTACTTCAAGCTTTTTATTATACAGATCTAATGCCTGTTCCCAATTATGCAGCTTTTCATACCATCGCACGTGAACATTTAGTGTGCAGTCTCCATTCTTTTTCTGCATTATAACTTTTTCAAGTAGTCCATTGGCTGATTCTTTTTGTTGCAATTTATTATTAATGTGAATTAGAGCTTCCACAACCTGTGTTGTTGGATTTCGTCTATATTCTTCTTCCTGCCAAGATAAATTCAATTAAATAAAAAATTTACGAAAAGCATTGAGACGATAATGCATGTAATATTGTAAGTTTTTTTTTTTATTACCTTATAGTACAGTGCTTTAGCGTACGCCCGACAAGTAATCGCCGTATCGCCGAGCAATTTAATAGAGATAGGCAAAGCGCCTTTATCGCAGTGTTCCAAAAACTCTGCCAAGTTTAGTACAGCAAGTGATATTTCTGGCGCGTCGGGAACTGTGAGAGCTCTTTCAAGCGCAAAAACAAGTTCTGTACGCGGCTGTTCAGCCAACTCCGTCCAACAAGACATGAATGCTGCGTTAAATATGTCGCTAGCCAGTTGAGAATAATTTTGAGCTAGACTAGCACATGCCCTGAAAATAACATGATAATTTAGTTATTTAATTCACTTCAATGATACATTACGCAAAATATTCCTCCCCCTCCTTTTATAATCTTACCTTATAGCTGGACTGTTCGATTCAGTTAATAGGCCGAGACTGAACTGTCGTAACCATTCTAACCAATCGTCTTTCGATATAACATTATTTACTGACCAACACTTTTTCAAATTTTGCACATTTAGAACTAACTTTTGGATGTTCTGTGTATCTGTGGTAACAACCTAAAAGAGAAAATATCATATAAAAACAAATATATTAAAAAAAATTTAAAACAAAATTAATTTTAATGTTGACATAATTCTATACTAACATCGGTCTTTTGATTCCGTAGTCTCGACCTAGTTTCGTCCAAATAGTCGTCATCAGATGCTAATGTCGAAACCACTTGCAATCTTGATACCAGCACAGTGTAGTTAGGACATTGTATTTTATGTTTCGTGATTATCCTATCAACTGAATTTATGTAATCTATATACTCACGACCAAATTGTACGATCAACGCACAAAGAGTATTCATTGCTGTTTGTCGTAAAGTTGGATTATTATCCAACACCCTCACAAGCCCTTGTATCAGGACCGCTGAATATGGCTTTAAGTACAAATAGATAGACAAATGCTCAATCGTTTCCATAGCCAATTTAGATATGTGTGTTGGTATATTTCTACCATCGAATAGTGCTGTAATCGCCGGCACTACAGCCAAAAGGACATCATCGAGATTATTTTCGAATTTCTGAATAGCTATTAATAGTTTTTCTGTTAAGAACCTATCTTTGCTCTTATCATATCTCAACACACGTAGTATATTGGGGAGGATTTTTCTAAGGTAGACTTTAAATTCTGCACCAATTGCAACTGTTATGTGTTCAACCAGTAAGATGAGTGTTGGTTGTAGCTGACTTTCTGGTGTCCAATACTCGCGGATTAAATCCAAGATGTCTTCTAAATAAGCGCGTATGTGTATTTTTACAACGGATATTAACTGGGCAAGTTGCGTAAATAAAAACTCGCGGAAGTTATTATTATCTGTGTTCCGAATCACATACAGAAGACTTGGTGTAACACGAGAAATGTATGGGACGCATTTGATGCCCAATGTTTGAAAAATAAAAGTAACAGAATGTACAACACTTGTATGATGTTGCGCCAAAAGGGGATCGCGAAGTATACGCATTAGAGAAGTAACAGCAATGGCTGGATAAAACTCGTCCAAAACTATTGGTGACATGTTAACAAACATTTCACTAACATTGGCATCAAAATTATCCACAGTTGCAGTTGTTTCAGGAATGGCAATCAATGTTGAAATAGTTTGGAAATCTATTAAGCCTTGATTGACGCGGTGTTGATAGGGATCTAGGGCTCCCAAAAGTCCTAAAATGCGAATAGTCTCCCTTCTGTCCCTACTATTATGCTCAGTTTTCAGAATATTTAGGAGCATATCCATTAGATTGGGATGTTCCATGTATGGTGTGATAACGTGCCCAACTGCACTAATCACTTGGCCAAATGACCATAACGCAACACTTCTTTTCTCTGGCTGATTTGGATCAGAAAGAATTTCAAGTTGTATTGTTATCAATTCTGGTAACCATTCCTTCAAAGCTGTTCCACCACCATTTACTTCTGCTAAATCACCAATGGCTTTTAATATTATTGAAACCATTACAGCATTGCTACCTTCTTCTTTTAATTTGGGTACCAGTATCTTAAGAATTGTATCAACGAATTGTCTCGTAATTCTCGGCGCATTTGTTATTATGTTATTCACCATTCTAAGCGATTGTTCTTTATTGCGAGCCGATTCAGAGTATTGCAGCTCAAGTAAAATTTGAACGAATAATTGCCGTAAAATCGGTGTAGTATAGCTGGGATTCATGTTACTCAATCGCCCAATAACGCATAATGCTAATTCTCCAACATCGCTGTTTGAATCATTGACGGATATGAACAGGCAATTCAAATGTTCTTCTGTAGCCAGATATTTATCATAAATGGGATTGGTGAATACTTCAAGCACTTTGTAACGAATTTCATGATCGAAATCAGATCTGCCGATCGCAAGGAGTTTGCCCAGAGTCTCGTCCACTAAAATATTTAATGTTCGCGAGTTCGTTTGCGAACATCGTTCCACCGCCTTTACCAATAACTTCGCAATAGTTTTAACAGATTCCAATCTGACTTCATGCTGTTCACTTTGCAGATAATGATCTGTGCACCTCCTAATAAAGGACATGAGTGTATTATTCCATTCAAAGTCGAATGTGGCTAGAGTCCGTAACGCTAGAACCAATTTCGCGGTATCGTTTGGCTCCAAAACCAAGAGAGTTGATAATGAATACGCGATTTGCGATTCATTATTACTGTCACTGGAGGTATAGGGTTTCTTTCGCAATATCAAAGAGAGCATGTTAAGAAGTCTATTTGTAATTTCCTTTTTCAATGAAGGCACATTTTGACTGAGCTCTTTAAAGCATGTTGTCAACTGTGGGCTTAAACCTGTAGCACACATTGGATCTAATAGGTCCTTAAGCTCATTTGCAATACTTTCCTTCATTGCAAAGCCTAATAATGTAACACATTTCAGTAGTGGAGTGTCAATCCCATTTCTCTTTTTGGCATCTTTCATTGGTAAAGTGGTTTTGATAATTTCTATAATTCTGTTTAGATACTGCTGAATGTCATCCTCAACAGCTACACATATAAGACCGAGTGTTGTGAAAGCCATGGCTCTCTCCTTTTCCCTGCCACAGAGAAATGTAATAAGATGGTTTATTGTTGATTTCAAGTGCTTTTTAGCAAATGCTTCACGATTGAATGCTGCAAGTCTTGGTATGATTAACAGGAGCATCTGATGTACATTGTGTGATCTTGATATTTGCTGAGCCATTATATCTAGAAATAATATAGAAACCATAATTGTAATTTGTAATATTTTTTCTCTAATATTATTGAAATGTACTTAGAATTCACAATTATTTAAGAAAACACTCATTGAACATTTCAAATGGATATATTTTATGATGACATAATCTTAATGCAACTATTATGGACTATTATATTATTATGGACATATATAACAAACATGGATAAAATCACAACTACCCACAAAATAATTTAATTCAAAATACTTTATATTTTGCAGAATTACAAGTTTAAAAATGTAATACATACCACTAGACATTTTATCATATTTCTCAGTAATTAACTGCCTACAAATACTTGATTCCAGAATAATAGGCGTCTGGCTCTTGTCTCCTGGATAATTCTGGTAATTCCAGGCACATTGCACCTTAGGATTTAAAGATGACATTTCATCTAGCACATCTTGTTCTGCATCAAGTTTTTGCATCAAATCCGTGTATTTCTTCTCCCAAGTGGAGTTAGAACAACGCAACAGTTCATTCAATATTAGCAATGCTCCATGAACATTGTCATCTCTGCTCAAACCTCTATCCCTGATTGAATGATCACTGAATGAAGATGTGGCTTCTTCATAACACTGAATGTACCAATGTGCTCTTTTATACTGAGCTGGAACTTCCCTCTGTGATGTAACCACAAACGCAGCCCTCAATGCTTTAGCAGCTACTTCTCTTATCTGTTCCTTAGGATCTCGTAATGCAATTCTTATGTGATTGAAGAATCCATTGATATGTTGATAGAAGTATGAAGGCATAGTGATGGCGAGTTCTCGTAAAATAAAGCAAGCAGAAAATCTCTTTGCCTCGCTTCTCTCTTCAGCGAGCCATTCGTAGGCTCGTTTTATTTCATTCTCTACATATTCACCTCTCTTAATACCAAGTGATACAGTAATGCGACCCATAGTTTTTGCTGCCAACTCCAGAATACCGATGTCATTTGTAGGAAAGATGTTACGCAAGTAATGTGCATATCGAGACACTCTTGCTTTATTTAGTTCTGTATCACCACTTATTAGACAAACTGAAATAAGAAAAAATTGTTCAATCAATCTATTAGCTTTTTTTAATGACATGAGTTAATAACATTTCTATTGCAATGAGTTATAGAAGTACAATATTCAATATTAAAATATGGAAGCTGAAAATATTATATTTTCAAGCAGAAAAATACAGTGGATTGTAAAATAGAGGGGATGAGAAGATTCATTTTCATTTCATTTAAAGGCACATAATTAAATGTAAAATTCAGTCATAGTATAAATTTTTAACTCTTATTATTTGTAACACATAACATTCTTTAATCCAAAAATACTGCATATTTCACATTATTGGGTATAGACATTTCATTTATTTATTTCTAACATTTAAATGTTAAATTTGTTTAATAATATTAATATTATTCTAATAGATTAATAGTAATCTATGAAAGATTTTATCCTATTAAATGCAGATAAATATAATACAGATTATAATACCTATTGTCAGGATACCAGCTTTCTTTTCATTGTTATCATAACTAGAAGTCAGAATATGTATTTGCTGATTGAAATCATCGAGCACTTGAGTAAGAGTCTCTTGGGACATTTCTCTTAGTTCAGTTCGCACGAAATGCAAGAGCTCACGAATGGCTTTGTGCCTCGTCTCGAAAATCCGAGACTTGAGGCCAGTTGCAAAATCTATAAGTTGGTAGTTGGCCATTGTTTTGCTTTATAAATTACAGTTTTAAAGACTCCAATTCATTTTATTAACTTAAAGCCTTATAATACAGCTTCATTGTCGAAGCATTCACATATTCACATGTTTATGTCATTGTTATTAAAACTATATAATTATCTTTTACACTGTAAATACTATAAACGACAAACATTAATTATTAATTAATGAGAAATTGAAATATGTATTATTTTATTAAAACCTCATGGATCATTTTTTTATTTTAGGATTTTTTTTCGTAAACAAACTAAAAATCCAATTGACATGTGACATTGAAAGATTCTTTTTTTTTCTCGCAAATGAATAGGGGTGTGGGTACATAGAGATTCGCCCAAAACACATTCAATGATTTTGTGTTTTCAATCACAGAGTTAATACCACGTGTTTCTTGCCGGTTCTTCTTTATAGAAACTGATTTTCTCAGCGGTGTGCTATTTATATTTGTGTATTTTGACGATTGTGCTTCTTCGATCTAAAAGAAATCTAGTTCAATGAATAAATGCGGTTGGTGTTGAGTTTTAGTTTAGAGCTACGCAAGAACTATTTGTCGTATTCGATACTATTTATTAATTTTAATTTATTTTCACATTAATTTTATAAGAATTTGTACATAATTTCTCAATTGACATAAACCTAATTAATTATCTATAGAAATTTAATGTATCTGTACTGAATTTGAAATTGGAAATTGTTATTCATCTTTCTTGCTCTCTCCTATGTGTTTGGTAATTATGTAGACAGAGACGAACGATCTATAATAATCGAAATCACAAAAGATTCGCAACATCGCAACTTCGTAGCGAGGATGACGCGTATATTTTCAATACTTTCTCGTCATCTATTCAACAACGACAAACGTCAAATCAAATGCTTATCGTCTCAGCTGAGCCACAAAGGTGACTGACTGTTTGACGTAGTGTTTCTTACTCAAAACCTTAAGTTTATACAGCATTTCAACAGTGAACAGTGAAAAATATTAATTTTAAGTACTGTGCCTTTGAATTTTAAACATAATTTGCAACTATGAGTGAATTAAGTCAAGAGGAGGTGAGTTTTGTATTTATTTTGCAAACGATCCTTGTTGAAGTGCGTATGGTCAATCTAATTTCGTAACAAAACAAAGCGTTGGTGTTGTGTTGTTATACTCGCGTATGTCGTCTTTACACGTGTTTCAAATTCACGTTTTGTTTTTTGCAGATACGGCGGAGACGGTTAGCGAGACTTGCAGCTCTGGGAGGGACTGGTTCTTCACCAGCTCCAACGAGCCCCCCAGTCACACCTAGTGCTTCTGTGCCAAATGAACTGCTTAGTCCACAACAACCGCTTAGATTATCACCAGGTCCCATTCCAAGGAGTTCCACAGAAAACACCACAGACACAAATACAGGACAGAATTATACAGACAATAAAAATGATGTGTCAGATCAGACGAAAATACCAGCAGATGGTTTAATAGTGACAGAAAAGACAGAGAATAATTTGTTAGACGAGATGCCAGATACGAAAATGACAGATCTGTCTCAAACTAGACAGTATAACAGTTTTGACTCGATGGGTGATGATGCTTTGTTAAGTTGTGGATCAGTAAGGGTTGGAGCTTTGCCCCAAACCACTGTAAGTGGATCAGAAGGAGCATCAACAAGAGAAGACAGCACATCAAGATCAGGATCTCCGACACCTTTTGTTGAACCGTCACCAGTCAAGCCAAGGAATAACAATGCTTCTCCGAGCTGCTCAAGACGCTCTCTTTCAATGGACGTAGATGATGTATCAGAACGAAATTCACAGTCAGAAAGTCAACAGGAGCCAATGGAGGTATTGTTTCTATAAATATATTATATAATGGAAGTATGATTAAATTATTCATACAAATTACAATTATTATTTCTTATCAGTAGTCTACCAAGGTAATGAAATATTAATAATTCAATAATGTCTATATTACTGTATAGATTAATAAACTCTATGAAAATGGTGTTGCATTTTTAAGGTTTCTTTATTAGAACAGATTTACAAAAATCTATGTCTAAATCTAGCTTTTATATCTTATTTAAAACCAAATTCTTATATAACATTTATACTTTTTAAATAACCTTTATACCTACAATGATTGTTTTTCAAGAATCTTTTTAATAGATAGAGAAAATTCAAACATTATAAACAGGAACTTAAATAGAATTTAACACAATCAGGTTGAAGAAAATGACTCATTACAATCACCGGCTCGTAAGATTCAGAGGTCACGGACGGTCAGTGCCACGGAACTGACAGAGGAACAGCTTAGAGGCATAGTCGCCAAGATATTACAAGTGTCTTGGTCAGAAGAAAGTTCAGGTGCTCATTATTATTTGTTACTGTAGATTTATATTGATGTGTGATAACTTTTGTATTCGGTAAACATTTATTTCATAAATCTATTTGTTCTTTAATTATTTTACTTGCAGGGGGTATTTTTGTACCTTCAGTAGCAGCAGCTTTACTTGACAACCCAAAGCTATCATTAGACGAATTAGCATCGGAAGCACTTATGGATGTGATAATGCAGATTGTTGATGGATCAGATCCACTTAACCAAAAGGCACTCATATCGCTCCTCATTCGACAATCTATGAAAGAACTGAATGAAGAATGTGTTGACGATCTTCTAGCTAAAGATCCAAATACACTAGAAACTGAGACAGAAGAAGGTGAATGTCCAGCACCGCTCCTGCCGCTACCCAAAGAAATAACGACACAAGCAATAGCTGTGAGCTATCTACTAAAATTCTACTACAATATTAACATATATGAGAGAGATTACCCAAAGAAAAGTTCAGAACCGCCTTTGAGTGATTTGCTTTTAAGCTTACGAACTTTAATCGTTGATCACTTAGTATTAGTGTTGAGGAGGAGATTCGAGTTAGAAAAATCTAGGAAATCACCACTACTGCCATATATTATGATAGGAAATACGCCCACAGGGCTCATTCCCGAATTATTACTTAATACATATCAAGACCAGGAGGCTCTAGAAGAGGTTTGTAATTAATATAATTTAACTTTATTGATTTTTTCTAATACTTACCATTTCTTCCAAATATATATAATTTTTTATTTATCGACTCTTTAATTTCTTATTTGACGAATAAACTGTTCTTATTAAACACCAAGATTTCATTTCAGACTTAAATTCAAACTTCTAAAAATATCTAATTACTTTGATTTTCATTCGACAGGTATTTGTGCCATTATTAATGGGTATCCGTGAAGAGATGCGTCGCCGCGTGTCCCCACTGGTCGGGCGCGGTGAGGGCGCAGCCCTACGCGCGTTGCGGTCTCTGTGCGAACTGAGGGCTGGGCCGAGGCATTCAGCAAGACCTATATGTGCACTAATCGCTAAGCTACCCAGCTTGTGTCCAGCGCCTGTTACTACAGCTCCAGGACGGGAAATAGCTAGAGTCAGCTTTCTGGGTCCGTTCTTTGCGGTGAGTGATTTTTATTTAAAGACTAGCGGTCCGCCCCGGCTTCGCCCGTGGTTCATATTCAAGTTTTCTCTACATAAGAACCATCCTCGTACTTCAAAGAATATAATAAAAAAAGAATAAAGAAATCGGTTCAGCTGTTCTAAAGTTATGCGCTTACCAACACATTTTGGGATTCATTTTTATATTATAGATAGGTGTGTTGTCTTTGTCTTTAGGAATGTGGTTGGTAATGGTGATAATGTTTTATTACATTCATGACTCATACATCAGTCATTCGAAAATTCTAATAACTGTAATAAAATATACTCATAGCTCTGAATTAATAATACATACTTACATTCGTAATTTGATCTGATCTTCGATTTATATCTTCACTATCTTCTATCGACAAACTCCTAGAAACTAACATAAACAAATTTTGCAGATGTCCCTATTCGCTGAAGAGAACCCCCTGTTCGCTGAGCGAATGTTCGCAACAGGAACGGACCAGAGTTTAGCATTCGCGTTACAAAGGGAAGTAGAAGCGAGTCGCAACACATTACATAGTATCTGCCACAATATACTTTTGTGTCCGGAGGCAAGGGGACCGTTCCTGCAGTACTTTGCTGCGTTGCTGCAGAGGAATGAACGCAGGGCTCAACTGCAAACTGATGAGAGGTCACTGGCTGGTGAGTTATTGATAAATGAAAAATTAATTTGAAATAATTTTAACATAAAAAAAAATTATTAGAAAATGTCTAGCATCGTATTTTGATGACTCACCCAAGATTGTTTTCTTATTTATATTGTCTTAATTTTTTAACTCTTTACTCAATTGAAAAATTTAGTGGTGCGAAGTAACAAAGGAACCTATATGAGTGCTGATAAAATATGAGCTAAAGCAAAAAAATTCAACGCGTATTTGTGAGAGAAATGTAACGCTGCTAAAATCATATTTAATGTATTAATATTTTTAATGAATATGTCGTTTTGTTGTTTACCTTAAAAAATATGATAGGTAATTAAAATTAAGATAAATTTACGTAACATGTAATGAATTTTTATCTAGAACAAAACCTAATTAGATAATCACAATCAATAAACAATAATATTTTGATGGCGTGTATTGTAGTCTTACTCAGTATGTGATATATTTAGACTGTTTACTTAAAGATATCTACGAATTACGATAAATGCGCGCTTCTGTTGTTTGTGTGTTTACATGAAGATACTTTTAACATTATATTTTAAGATATTTTTGCGGCTTATTTATCTATCTTCTATTAAAAGTTTCTTTTAAATGAAAATGTGCATTCTACTTATTTGCTTCAAATAATAGGATCATATTATGATCTTTTATAAAAAAAAATATATTGAAAACTCCACGATTTTTTTTCTACGAAATCACGGTCCAGTCTTTATAAATGTTGGTTAAATTAAAATAACCTAAGTAAATTAAATTATTGAAACAAACAAAATTATTATTCAATCCATATAGATTGCGTGATCGTGACTCGCGTAAGTACGTAAAATCTACGTTCTGGATCCTCGTAGTTACACGTATTATTTTTATTAATAAATAATTGTTTGTAATTTTATTTACATTTTGAGTTTATGTAACAAAATGAATCATTTGATTGAATGACATCAAATTATAAAAACCTACTAATTATGCAAACGTTAAATTGACCACTAACCTACATTCGACCAAGTGTTCCTAGTATATTTTATTGAATTGATCTAATACGATTAGCGCTGTTTATTCGACGATACTTTAACATTAACATTGACTACATCGGATTCGTTTAATGATCGGCGAAAATAGATATACTGCGTACGAATGTCGCTCACCTCGTCTGCTAGTCTGCGAAATGATCTATTGGCTCAACTCCAGGAGTATTTACCTTTATCACTCTGTTTAAGACATTTTTTCTTATTGATAGTGTTTACAAATAGATGCTAAATACGATTCAGCTGTTATTAAGATCGTACTTGTAAAGGGACTATGAAGTTTTTATAGAAGATTCTTATTACCTAACTGCCTAACAATTCTGGGGTTTTTTGTTTCTAAACGTAAACCTATGCGAGCAAAGAGTAAAGAAAAGAATTAAATACGCGTAAAATTATTACGCGAATATTTTTCTATTTGTTTCTATAAAATAATTTTCGTGTACTCACGTAATACGCGAAAGTTTTAAATGTATTATTTTTTCTTCGAACAATTAAAATTATCTTAGTCATTTATCTACTAAGAGTGCTGTTAGATTGCACAAAAAGTAAGAAGAAACGACATTGGTTTCAATTTTTTCTTGTTTGAAAATAAAAATATCAGGTGTTATGGCATAGGCTATACCCTATCTATCTTGTAAATTATAGAGAAAATTTTACGGGTATCGAGTAGCTAATATATTAATTCAATTGTAATTTAAAAAAATATTGTAATTGTAGCTGCTGGCTCTACAAGGAAGGTATCGGAGATTGAGACAATACAGCGATCGCTCGTCTCTCCACACCTAATGACAATGACCTTAATTAAACGGAACGAATACAGTATTTTTAGTACGATGTCGAAACGGAAAATGGAGGTTAATGTTTTGTGCATCGAATAATTTGCGCATACTAACTCTAAAGGTGGGTCAGTTGACTCAGTCCATATAAGTTTCTCGGAAAATGCTTTGTTCTCGTGTCGTTTAAGCGTTTTCCTGAAGAGCTTCCTTGTTTTGCTGTAAATAAATTTTATTGAGTCTTGGAAACATCGTATGCCTGATACCTAATTTATATTATATAATATATTGTCTAATAAAATATGACATTCGTTTTGTTGCTTTAGGGAAACATGGAAATTCATAAGATTTATAAAAATGAAAACTTGAAATATTATGTTTGTGTTTGTATTATAATTGAATAAAATTTCGGCATTATCGCTATAAAGCAAACTCAGCATTACAAACAAGTATAGGTATATGAAAAATAACAAAAAAACCATAAGATAGAACCCACCAACAATAATTAAAAAATGATAGCCATAAAGTTAACTGAAGAAGAATACATACATCATACTAGTTAGATAAATATAATATACTACTGTGTGAATCAAAATAGACCAATAATTTGATTTACCAAAATAGCATTTAAAATTTAAATACATAGGTAGGTACACATAATTTTGTTTGTGCGATAAGCATTTGTGTATTCAGCAAAATCAATTGTCTATTTTTTCTTTTTCATTCATGATCTTGATTTAGTATTAAAACATTTTTTTCCAGGTGACGGCTTCATGCTGAACGTATGCTCCGTACTACAGCTACTATCTGTTCGCATCAAACTCGACCGCGTATACCCGTTATACACGTTCCAGCCGGGCACGTGGTTGAACGTACGCGACGAGACGCGGCTGTACTTTACCGCGCAGGAGGCGCAGGACTGGCTCGATGCGCTCAGTGAGTATTGGATTATGGACCTTATGTGTAGGTGGCAAGGGTGATTATTGTTTGTGCATCTTTTGTGATTCAAAATCGAGCGCGTTGCTGAACTTCACTGCGCACGTGGCACAAGACTGGATGCTCTTTGTGAGTATTGGGTTATGGACCTTATGTGTAGGTGGTAAGGGTGACTGTTGTTTGTACATCTTTTGTGATTCAAAATCGAGTGCATCGCTGAACTTCACTTCGCAGGCGGCACAAAACTGGATGCTCTTTGTGAGTATTGGATTATGGACCTTATGTGTAGGTAGTAAGGGTGACTGTTGTTTGTACATCTTTTGTGATTCAAAATCGAGTGCATCGCTGAACTTCACTGCGCAGGCGGCACAAGACTGGATGCTCTTTGTGAGTATTGGGTTATGGACCTTATGTGTAGGTAAGAGTGAATGATATCTTATCTGATTTGAACTGGACACTTGGCCGAACGTGCACGATGAGACGCGGTTGTACTTCACCACGCAGGACTGGTTCGTTGCGCTCAGTGAGTATTAGAATTTAAACCTTATTTGTGGGTGGTAGGGGTGAATGTTGCTTGTGTAGACTGTTAGTAGATATTTTATGTGATTCGAATTGGAACGCGTGTACCCGATATACACGTTTCAATCGGGTACGATACGCTCAGTAAGTATTGAAGTTTGAACCTTGTGTGTTGGTGATAAGAGTGAATATTGATTTTTAATCAGTTGATACGTTTTTTTTATTCAAATTTCTCTGTTGTCACTCTTGGAATTATTTAAAACTCATTTGTTTATATTAGGAGAATTTGAAGAAAAAAAACTTAATAGGATTTGTAATATTAATAGGCTATTATGTTATATTATAGATAACGACCCGAATCACTCGTGGCCGGAAGCGAAGTTCCAAACAGTGTGTTGGTTCCTGACGCTTCACATGCACCACGTGGCGCTCATACCAGCATTGCACACGCATCAGAGACGGATTCGGTGAGTGTTCAATAATAATAATATGTATGAAATTTTTACTTTCTTTTAGTAGAAAGGCAGGTGCCATAGTTTCCAATAGTTCCCAAATACCGGCCCATTTAACATCCCACTCCATAGCCCAGTTTATTTTGTTTTCCATATCTCGAAATAGTCCTACATCGGCCGCGGACTGCCCAGAGCTGTATCTCTATAGTGCAGTCATGGGCAGGCTGCGGCTGGTGTCCCACAACACAGTAAAGTTCTCGAAAGGGCCTCTGCGTGTTGGATCCGTGTCCCCACGTAAGCCTTCCAAAGGACCGGGTACCTTCTTTATGATGGTACCCGAGTATTATGGAATGAGATACACATTATATGTATGAAATATAATAATTATGGTGGTTAGGTAACTTTTTCTTGATAACTTTTTATCTTATATGAAACCGCGAAGTTTATAAATAAATTGACCTATTTTCATTTATCAATATAGTAAGTCAAGCGTCAATAAATATGTATGTGCATTTTTTAAATGTATATTATGTATGTACCTACATTTAAAGTATTTTTTTTTAATTTGTTTAAGGTTGACTAACTACTAAAGCAATCATATCAAAGTATATAAATCTTTTAATCAACATTACTTTAATTTTCAGAGCATTCCGCGATCTCCAAAAGGTGATAGAAGAGCTGGTGGCCGCAGAGCCGCAGTGGCGAAATAGTTTCACGGCGTTACGTAATACAGAACTGCTAAGACGATGGCGGCGGCAGATCAAACGGCTACACAGGTAAAAAATATAGTCATGTCTCTTGGGTCGTGATATTTTATATCATTTAATTGAACAAAGCGGTCCTTTCATATTTTATTAATATTGTGAAAGGTAAAGAAGAAGAAAGATATATTTTATCTCAGACGATTTGTTGCTTTATTGAAAAATAACAATATTATAAGAAAAAAAATGTGTGCGTGTATTAGTGTACACACGTAAGAAGTGAAACTTCTTTATGACCTTATTTTTCAAAATATAATTTACTATATGCAACTTTACAGAAATACGTCGAATCACGCGTGGTAGGGATAAGAATAAGATGGGGCGTAACGGAAAAATATCACGCGTAACGAAAAAATGTTACACTAAATTTTTTTCCAACCCCGATATAGAAATTTCACTTCAATAATATTTATTATCTGAATTCTGCGCTGTTTTTTATATAATATAATGTTATGTGTTCAGATCGAAACAATGCGCGGAAACAGCGCTCCTCGACCCGGAGCTAATGCGTCGCGGCGTGCAGTTCTACTCGTCCGTGTGCGCGCTGCTCGTCCGGCAGCTCGAAGCGGCGGCGGGCACGTGCGACGCGGCCGGCGGCGCGGGCCCGACTGGCGGCGCGGCGCACGCCTTCCGCGCTACACCCGAGTGGTACGTCGAGGACATCGCCGAGTTCATGCTGTTCGCTGTGCAGTGAGTATTTGAATTTGGAATTTTTGGAATTCGAATTTTGAACTGTTTTGATAGAGAGGCTGGTTGCCGGTGCACGCGAAGTTACCCTCAAATCAAGCAAGAGGTTACCCTCAAGTATAGTTTTGACGACGATATGACTAGAACAGTTTTGACGCACATGTTTGCGCGCGTATCTGAGCTGCATCTGTGTAGTGTCTGTGTGATGATGATGATCACACATGAGTGAAGAATGTCGGAAGTATAATGAATATGATATTTGTATTTAAAAAAAAGTCAATGTCACATTCCTTCTTCACATTCAAAATATAGTGGAATTAATTGTTTTCAATTATATTTTTATTGTCACTTGAATATATTATGCATGTTAAATCGTAACGAATGTCTATGTGTGTGAATTATGCCTCTTAAAGAATGACACACCATTTTACTATAAGAAGTTGTATGTTGCAAAAAGGTAAAATTCCAAATAATATCCTCATCTTCCAGATACGTCCCACAAATAGTCGCCTACTACATCGAAGACCCAATAATAACGTGGCTCCTCAGCGCCATCTGCAACTCGCATCTCATCAAGAACCCATACTTGGTGGCTAAAATCGTTGAAGTCTTATTCGTAATCAATCTTTCGCTACCAATGAAACTGAAGAATGTTTATGAGAAATTCATGGACCATCCCATGTCACAAACGGCGCTACCAAGTGCTCTGATGAAGTTTTATACGGATATAGAGACGACGGGACAGAGTACGGAGTTCTATGACAAGTTCACGATACGGTTCCATATTAGTATCATACTTAAGGGCATGTGGGAACGGCCGATTCATAAACAGGCGAGTTTTGCTAAATACATTTTATCTATACTAATATAATAAAGTTTGTTTGTTTGAAGAGTTTGTTTGTTTGAACGCGCTAATCTCGGGATCTACTGGTCTGGTGTTAGATAGCCCATTTATCGAGGAAGGTTATAGGAAGGTTATATATATCATCACGCTACGACCAACAAGAGTGGAGCCACGAGGTGAAACCGCGCGGAGCAGCTAGTAATAAATAATTTCCCTATGTTCCAATAAATTGGTGTAGCAAGATCATTCAATGATCGTCAAGTCAATTTAAATACGGCAAAAATCTTTGTTGTAATAGTGTATTTTTTCTTACTTTCTAGTTACAGTCTGTTTAAACAAACATGTCATAAAGAAACAGGGTCCCATTGAAAGTTAGGCTATTTTAATCAACTTATTCTAACAAATGTTTATATTTGTAGGCTATCGTGAAGGAATCTCGGTCGGGTCGTCAGTTCGTCAAATTTATCAACATGCTTATGAATGATACAACCTTCCTATTGGATGAATGTCTAACGGTATGTGCACTTTTTATATAATTAGTAATTACACTGAGGTATACAGGGTATCCCACTATTGGTATACTAAGCGCGAAGGAGGATTTTTGAGTATACCTACAGTGTATATCTTTGCTCCTCACCGAAATTAACCAATATTGGTGATGTGTTTATTATGAAATGATATAAGTTAAATGGTGTAAATATAATTTTTTGTTTCTTTAAATACCTATAACTATTAAAAATGCTGAAGTTCAAGAAGATAACTATATATAACATACAATGTTGCATTTTCATCATTTTCATTGGCCTGACGCGTTGTCAATTGAGATGCTGTTATTGTGCGTGCCGTCATTAACAAATGCTTCATCATTGTCTCTTCGTCTATTTTTGACACATATTTTGTAAAATTCGAATATAACCATAATTCGTGTTTTCAATATGTAAAAATATTCTAAAATATTTGAATATTTATAATCACAGTACCTGAAACGCATCCACGAGGCGCAAGAAGCGGGTGCAGGCGGAGCGGCGGGCGAAGCCCGGGGCAGAGCGCTAGCGCAGGACGAGAGACAGTGCCGCTCCTATCTTACACTCGCTAGGTAAGTACAATGGGCACAATCTTAATATATATATATATCTCGTGTCACAATGTTTGTCCTCAATGGACTCCTAAACCACTTAACCGATTATAATAAAATTCGCACACCATGTGCAGTTCGATCCAACTTGAGAGATAGTTTAAATCTCAAATCGTTTTAGAGAAAGCGGGCGAAGCCGCGGGTGGTAAGCTAGTAATATAATAGTATCCGATCCTGTTGGTAGGACTGATGTTATCCGCGAGTCAAACGTCAAAAATTCCAACTTCAGCCCGGTCATTAAGGTTTGGGAGTTGCTGTTTAAGCTATGGGTCGTATTTAGTATTTTGTTGTGTTTGATTTTATATGAGGCAACTTTTTATTTTTTTTGCCAAGCAAGCCAAGCCACATGATATAGCTCATGTTTATTTGAAATAACTTTTTAATGATGTTATTAAATACATTTTTATAAGAGATACACAAATCGAACAGTTCAATTCGTGTTATAAGACAGAAATATTATTGCAAAAAATTTACATGAAAGCTACGCTTTATTAAATTTCATTTTAATTGAGCAGAGCCGGGTCGAACAGCCAGTTTCTAATACAACATGTGTCTCTTATATTTCAATTTATATAAATACAGGGAAACAGTAGACATGCTGGAATATTTAACCGTGGAAATTAAGGAGCCATTCCTGCGAGCGGAGCTTGTGGACCGACTCGCTTCTATGCTGAACTTCAACCTGCAACAACTCTGCGGACCTAAGTGCAATAATCTCAAGGTATAGTGGTATATAGAAATAAAATTATTGTTGTAGAATGAAGAATGAAGTAAAGTCGCATAAATCCCATGTTTCGTGGGTCTCATAACACATGTCTTCATTGACATAAACAAAACAAACCTCTATATCCACTACGATAAAGTCGAATATGTCATATTCTGTGTATCTCATAACAAGTGCCTACATTCACACAAACATTAACAAACTCTATCCCCCTATATTAAAGCCGCATATCCCATATTTCATGTTTCTTAATACACTACATTAACATATAATCAAATATAATCTCTATACCCACTACAATAAAGTCGCATATCTCATAACAGAATATGTCTACAATCGCTCAAACAAATATAACCTCTATCTCCCTATGTTAAAGTCGCATATCCCATATTTCATATTTCTTAATACCCTACATTAACATATTATATGTCAATTAATATGATATAACAAATATAATCTCTATACCCACTACAATAAAGTCGCATTTCTCATAACACAATATGTCTACAATCGCTCAAACAAAACCCACCTCTATCCCCCATACAATAAAGTCGCATTTCTCATAATACAATATGTCTACAATCGCTCAAACAAAACCCACCTCTATCGCCCCTACACTAAAGGCGTTATCCCCGTGCAGGTGCGCCGGCCCGAGAAGTACGGCTGGGAGCCGCGGCGGCTGCTCAGCCAGCTGGTGGACATCTACCTGCACCTCGACTCGCCGCAGTTCCACGCGGCGCTCGCTGCTGACGAGGTATTATGTTTTTTTTTAATTATTATAATAATACTAGTGGTCCGCCCCGGCTTCGCCCGTGGTACATAATATTTCGCAATAAAAGGTAGCCTATGTCCTTTCTCGGGTATCAAAATATCTCCATACCAAATTTCATGCAAATTGGTTCAGTAGTTTAGGCGTGATTGAGTAACAGACAGACAGACAGACAGAGTTACTTTCGCATTTATAATATTAGTATGGATTTGGGGGTATTTTATTATTGGAAGTACTTTTTATGCAACAATAATACAAGTAAAATAATTGGAAGTGTTTTTTTATGCATGTTCGTTGCTAACAGTGACGAAGGTTTATAATTAATTTAATTTTTAACACGCTTTTATTAACTTAACCTGTATGTTTGCATGTAACCGTCTCGATTTAGAACCCCCTTTAAACGGATACATCTAATTCAAACTGAACACTTATCAAGTATCGGTGAAGATACAATGTTTTGATGAGTTTATCTTATTAAAGCGTGTTTTTATACAACGGTTATTGACCATTTCCGGCGTACACGTTATCGATGTTCATAACATTACAAATCTTTTGCGATAGCGATCTTTTAATCGTGTATTCTCTCATCTCCTTAGACGCCCGTTGCATCCCAAGATTGATTGACCAAATTATTTTATTTAGAAAAAGATTTAATTTTATAATTAAGATAGTTATTCCAACCTTATTGTATCCCAACAGCGCTCATTCCGCAAGGAGCTGTTCGAGGAAGCGGCCGTGCGTCTCGCGAAGTCTTGCATCAAGACTTCCACTGAGATCGAGAGGTTCAAGACGCTAGCTGATAACGCTTATCAGATCGCTAGTGAGTTTGAATTATATAAATTACTGGTTAAAGAGAGTAAATTTTTAATCTATGAAATTCAAAAATTATTTTTTACTATAATATAATGATAAAATCTCTATTTTAGAATTTAAGGTCTCATTTGAAAATACGGACTTCCGTTTGAAATTGTATTATTATATTTTTGAAGTGAAACTTCTTTATCGGGGTTGGAAAAAAATTTAGTGTAACATTTTTTCGTTACGCGTGACATTTTTCCGTTACGCGCCATCTTTTTCTTGTCCCTACCACGCGTGATTCGACGTATTTCTGTAAAGTTGCATATAGAAATTATTTTTTGAAAAGTAAGGTCATAAAGAAGTTTCACTTTTTACGTGTGTACACTAGTACACGCACACATTTATTTTTATCTGTTAATTGAAATTGTATTTATTTTTATTGTAAATACAAGTACATAATTATTGTAAGGTAAATGTTAAAATATGTATATAATCACGATTCGAAAGTGCTTCTAAAAGAAGTCCAATTAAATAAATAAATGTTTGAGTTTGAGTTTATGAACATTTTCATCTGATTCACTCTATTTTAGAATTTAAGGTCTCATTTGAAAATACGGACTTCCGTTTGAAATTGTATTATTATATTTTTGAAGTGAAACTTCTTTATCGGGGTTGGAAAAAAATTTAGTGTAACATTTTTTCGTTACGCGTGACATTTTTCCGTTACGCGCCATCTTTTTTTGTCCCTACCACGCGTGATTCGACGTATTTCTGTAAAGTTGCATATAGAAATTATTTTTTGAAAAGTAAGGTCATAAAGAAGTTTCACTTTTTACGTGTGTACACTAGTACACGCACACATTTATTTTTATCTGTTAATTGAAATTGTATTTATTTTTATTGTAAATACAAGTACATAATTATTGTAAGGTAAATGTTAAAATATGTATATAATCACGATTCGAAAGTGCTTCTAAAAGAAGTCCAATTAAATAAATAAATGTTTGAGTTTGAGTTTATGAACATTTTCATAAAATCATATTCACGTACCACACAAACAAACAATAATTATTTTACAGTTTTAATTAGATTATGTTACGACAGATAATACGCAGATTTCAACTATAAAATTGAATCTTAATAGATGGAGCGCGGTGTGTCCCTCACATAAAACTGAAAGAATAGAATAAATTCTATCGCTGTGGCGGGTCACAGTGGCCGAGTTGGTCAGGCATCCGCCCCGGAATGACGCGAAAGGATGTGGGTTCGAATCTCGCCTCGTGATCGAATTTTTTCTATTCTTTATAAATTTATATAAAACTAGCGGTCCGCCCCGGCTTCGCCCGTGGTACATGTTTACGTTTTCTCTACATAAGATCCATCCTCGTACTTCAAGGAATATAATAAAAAAAGAATTATCGAAATCGGTTCAGCCGTTCTCGAGTTATGCGCTTACCAACACATTTTGCGATTCATTTTTATATATAAAGAAGATTATACTTCATGAAAACCTTCTTGCTAAAAAAAGGGGATAAACATATAAAATGTGTGCATTCCAGTATCGAACCAGCAGCAGAGCGACGAGTTCGCGGACGCGCCGGAGGAGTTCCGCGACCCGCTCATGGACACGCTCATGACCGACCCCGTGCTGCTGCCCTCCGGCAAGGTGAGTACCGTGCATATGTCGTTACCATTTCATACAATGATCAATCATTTCATGAAATTTATTTATTTATTTAATTAGCAAATCTATATATATAAAAGTCAAAGGTGACTGATATAGTGATCTATCACCGCACAGCCCAAACCACTGGACGTATCGGGCTCAAATTTGGCATGCAGGTAGATGTCATAACGTAGGCGTCCCCTAAGAAAGGATTTTAGAAAATTCTTCCCCTAAAGGGGTAAAATAGGGGATGAAAACTTATACCATGAAAATTTATCTTTTCCACGCAAGCGAAGCTGCGGGCAACAGCTCATGTAATGATCAATCATTTCATGAAATGAGCAAATCTATACTCGGATTTTTAATAAGACAAAGTAAACTGACGTCAACTGTGTTGTCAGTTTTTGATGAAATAAAAATAGCGTTGTAACAAAGTGAATGATTGAAAATCGGGAATGAATGAAATTGAATCGATCGTCTAGTGAATATATTTAGTGTGTAACAATATAACACCAAACAAACACAACAATGACAACAAACACAACGTAATTTGTTACAATTAAAGAAAAAATTAAGAAAACAGTAACGTAAATATCGTAAAAATAAAAATAAAAAATGATTATAATTACATTCCACTAATAATTTATATCTTATATAGCTTTATATATTAAAATTTGAAATAATGTTATTTTATAGTTTGAGATGATGAACTATTCACACTCATTGTTCATTCATCTGATTGAATGAGAACTGAATTCCTCACTATTACTTTAAAAATGGCAACATTATTTTACAAAGTGACATTAGCTGCTGTCAGTTTACTTTGTCTAATTAAAAATCCGAGTAAGTATACGATATGCGCGGCTTTATCCGCTGGGCAAAAACTAGTTACGATACTACCTCTATAGCTTTTGTGTTGTTCTGATACATAAGCTATAGCCAAAGTCGAGTCAAGTCAAGCCAAAGGAGAACATACATCAAAACGATGAACGTTCTTCTTTGGCTTGACTTGCAGCTTTTCGCGTTTAGAATATGAGTAGAATTTTAATTACTCACATCTTCAATTTAAACGTATTTCTTCAGTTATACATATTTTTATAGATTTTTTTTTTATTTAAATATGGCTATGCTATATTAAAATGTGTTTGTTGGTAATTGTCATTATGCATAAATTACCTTTAAATAAACAAAAGTTTGAAATCCTTGGAGACAACAAAGAAGACAATATATAACTTAGGATTTAAGAATATATTGTTATTTCCAGGTAATGGACAGGTCGGTGATCCTGCGTCATTTGTTAAACAGCGCCACGGATCCTTTCAACCGACAGCCGCTTAGCGAAGACCAATTACGTCCAGGTATTTATTTATTTTTTAATACATGACGTTTTCTATTAAAATGCATTTTTTTTTCATTCGGTCTATAAAAATATTACTAGGACAATTGTTAATGTATCCCATTCTTTTACAGCTTCAGAACTCAAAGAGAGGATAATTCAATGGCAACGCGAGAAGAAACTTTCATAAGCGTTGTTTTTCAACCAAGTCTGATGTATATAATGTGACTCGTGTAAACGCTGTAGTCTATGTGAGATTATGAGAGCGAATGGCAGTGGTATAGTGCGCATTCCGCGAGACATTGTAGATAATCAACCATAGACAATAAATTGTAGAAAAAAATATATTCACTATTTAAATTTATGGCAGTAAATGACGGTTGGACTTCACAAAAGTGACACAGAGCTGTCAATGTCATTCGATGAAATTGGTTGTCTATGGTTTTCATTTGTTGAGATATGATGCAAAATCGCATTGATATGATCTGTTTAGATAAATTGATACCAATTTTAAATATTATGTGATAAAATATCGTCATGGATAATAAATAACCTTATAATCTTTTAACTTGTTGTTCATAATAAAAACCATTTATTCCGTGGTAAACGTATATTCGCTACTGAAGCCATCTCTTCGTCTCCTCTGGATCTAATCATAAATAATGTTGTGCATTTCAATCACTTTAACTGAAATTATTTTCTGCCTTGTATCTTGTTACTACACTACTTGCCTTACTATCAAACTCTTCTTTTTACTTTATATTCTGGGTATCTTTTTAAACACACAAATCTCCTCTCTTTCAACATCTCATATGAATTTTAAAATTTAATCATTTTATATTTAAAATTAAATCTACCACCCTCAATGAAACAATCATATTTATACGACCTACGTTTTTCATGCGAATTACACAAATGCAAGTGTCCCTTTACAACTCCAATGTTTGTAGGTATGTCTCGATTGCTCACTATATATCTACTTACTCGATCATTGAAAGCGACACATACCTTTTATAGGTGCGTTTTACTAAAAGTTAACAATATAATTAGAATGTACATATTAAATACCGTTAGTATTTTATAATTTTGTTTAGATATAATAGCCATTCGTTGGTTTTAAGGAATTTGTTATGGCGGCTTTGTTTTTCGGTTATTTATAAATTTTAAAGTACGAGCTGTCAAAATTATAACGACCGCATTTTCAAGAAAGACAAATGAAATTTTACTTTTATTGTGATTTATAGTTTCGTTTCTATTAGAAATACCGTTTATTATAATTCTATTATGATAATAAATCGCCTGGATTGTTTTTAATTCTCTCTCTTAAATCTAGTTCTAGGATAGCGCTGTCTTTATGGTCGATACCATTACCATAAACATCGACTTGTATCGTCGGTGATATCCTGAAATGAAACCTATCCTCGCTTATCTTCACAAACGGCAGTATCATAATCTGACAGAGTTAGACACATTGTATCACTCACATCACACATGCACATCCTATTATATATATAGTCTAATATATAAAAATCAATGCCACTTTTCGTTGTAATTCCATAACTCGAGAACGGCTGAACCGATTTCGATAATTCTTTTTTTATTATATTCCTTGAAGTACGAGGATGGTTCTTATGTAGAGAAAACGTAAACATGTACCACGGGCGAAGCCGGGGCGGACCGCTAGTCTAATATATAAAAATCAATGCCACTTTTCGTTGTAATTCCATAACTCGAGAACGGCTGAACCGATTTCGATAATTCTTTTTTTATTATATTCCTTGAAGTACGAGGATGGTTCTTATGTAGAGAAAACGTTAATATGTACCACGGGCGAAGCCGGGGCGGACCGCTAGTATAGTATATATTCTAACACCCTACTATCTTCTAAATAAGGTGAACATAAACTATTGTATGTGCCGTTGATATGTTTCTGATAAACAGAACATACACTTTGACATCGCTCTTTATGGCTCGGTTAAGAACATGTTCTTATTTATTTATTATAATCGGAGTACATACATCACAATTTTCACATATTTTAAGAATAGAAGGTATTCCAAATGATTATTATTGATAAACACTCGATACCAAGTTGTATCTATCTTAATGTTTAGTTAGACAGGAATGGTAGTCACTTGATATTAAAATGGAAATGGAAATTTTGAATGTAACAAAAATTACTTATATGAAAGATCTATGCTAGTTCACAGACACTGTTTAGCGTTTTTTTTTTTTCGGTTATTTGGAATACGAATAACTATCTGTTTTATATTAGATTCAAATCTTATTCGAGGCATTCTTATTGATTTTGAATAATTACCCGCCCTAAAATTAAAGCATTTAAAACATGCGACATAGTCTAAAGAGGCCTAAAGTATAATTTATAGATTAATGTACTAATTACAAAATGCAAACACATTTTGTTATGGGTAATATTTTTAGTATGGACTAACGTATTTCAAATAATGAATAGGTACCGTAAATATTTAATTAGTAGAATTTGTTTAACGTAATGTAATTCTTGATTTTTAAATGGAATTTTTATCAAACATAATCTCGGCTATTAGTGATGTATTTTGGTTCCTTTACCTTTAGTTTCATATTAGATTTTTTTTTTAATAAATCATAGTTGAATAATAATTATTGCATTTTAAGGGGGATCTGCTGTAACAGCTCAATGTATTTGCAATATTTATTTATTATCCCCAAAACTTAGGGAATGGTAGATTATAAACATATATTATTCTCCAGACACTGCCAAGTTTATCAATTTAATGAAGATCAGGCATTCCCAAGAGTAATCAATTTAAAAAAATTATTTGGTCTCATCGTATAATTTCATGTGTATTTATCTTTACATACATACCTAATTGTACGAATAAAGTCTCTTTATGTTGAAATGCCAATAAAATATTAAAAAAATATTGCTGTTTTTATTAATACTTCCTGCGTACGTTTTAAAAGGGATTCTCTAAAATAAAAGATATGAGCATAATATTGAAATTATATATTTTACAACCTTAATTAAACCAATAAATTATTATTGTCAATCCTTCGTAAATGATTACATAATATTATTTAAGGTGACTATTTATACTCTTTAATATTGCAAATATTAATAAGTGCCATTTACTGATACCTACCCAACTTATAGGAACAGGGATACCATACCTGTAATCCAGTTTGTTGAAATTATTTAACGAAAATGACAAAAATTAAAAAAGTCAGAAGGTATAAAAAAAAATCCATTACTTAATAGCTATCAGTGATAATTCTATCAACTTTTGCTTTCATAAACACAGTTTTTATCTATATTCCATACGCAAAGTTAAGATAAATACCTGCCAACTTAAATAGCACATTTTTTTTATAATTTCTCGTAATGATTTGTTTTTTTATTTTAAAAAATGTGCTGTCTACAACATCCTTAATCCTTATGTTTTGGGTAAAAGTCGTAATACTGCATCCAAGTGTCACAGTAATGTGTATATTTGTCAACATTATCCTCATAACATTGGTTTAATAATTAATAGAATTATCACCTATTTTAAAAAATCTTATGACATAAAAATGCTTATAAATGCTTTTTCTTAGCCTGCTTTTCTCAAGAATAATAATTATGACACTTTTAAGTAATTAGTCTCAAAGGTCTTCACTGAATTATTTGAAGATACCCTTGAACAATCAATAACTAAATGTAAGTGTCAAAGTCTTCATTCCCAAGCCCAACATAGATTACATTCTATTTATTGCCCAGTATGAACATGCTCATAATATTTCAAAAGATATAACTATCAATAAATTGCTAACTCAAATGATCTGTACTGCACTATGTTAAGGCATGTAATTGTTTACATGGTTTTCATTTTATGACTTCAAGCTGATGTTTTAAAACTTTCCAGCATTAAATCTATTTATGATATATTAAAATGTAACTTATTGCATCACTTTATTCGAACTGTTTCGTTTGTGATGCTTCATTTATTTTATAATTGATCAAAGGTACTTTTCCAGTGAATTGCAAGATTTGTATAGTTTAGCCATGTTGTACACTATTAAATTGTAGATTACGAGGTAGCAATGAGATTACATTTGAGAGATAAGTGACATATTAGTATAGTATAATAATATAAAAATATGCACAATAGAATTACATTGAACTATTTAACATGTGAATGAATATTGTCCTTGACAACATTATATTGCATACAATTAAGTCGATTTCAATTTCCATCCAGTTTCAGGAAAATAATGTAATTTATTAAACATACAAAACATTAAATCTAAATATTTATACTAAATAATTTATTAATTTTTCAACAAAACTTAAGATGTAGGTATATAATTTGCCAAAAACAATTTGTACACACATCTTTATATAAACTTAATTATTTTACAGCTGCTTATAGTTCTAAGCACATTTAAGGCAGACCACCTTATAAATATGCACACATTATATTTTCAAACAAATTATCATTATAACTACATTTAAAGCATTATATAAATATTGCAGACCCACAGGAATAAGCTAAAAAAGAAGACAATATTAACAGTATGTTTGATATGTATTTTACAATTTTTATAATTTATTCTGAACTCCAATCCAAATACATAGTTTTTCATGATTTTTGTAAAAATGATTTATATTAAATATAAAAAAATATAATAAGTTAGTACCAATTATTGTTACAATTAAGGCATTCACTCACAATTTCAATTTAAGTACACACCATTAAAAATAACACTAGTTTTATTCTCTTATAAGAAAGGGCAGTCGGGAGGCAAATAGACACGCAATAACATATAGCATTCCAAAATAGAAATTTAATCTAGCCGTTTGCCTGGGTACATATTGCATGGTCTCAGGGCAACGGAACCTTCTTTCAATTTCAAAGGCTTGGTGCAGAGTGAGCATCGGAAGAAGGAACCAGAATGAACACCTCACTGAAGCCACTACAAACATTATATAAGGGGTAAACAATAAGAATGCATATAACAGATGAGATGCAGTCCTTCCAATAAGAATAGCTAATGTTACAATTTCTGCTTTGCTGTCTGCTTCAAGATCCCTCGTATTATTACTGTGTAGAATGGCTTCTGTGTTCAAAGCTAACGGTACAGCATAATAAAATATAGGCCACAAAACTCTACCTGTTTGAGCTAAAAATGCAAACACAACTGACACAGGCCCAAAAATGACTAGATAAATAATATCACCCAGTGCTATATATTTCAAACCTATACCTCCCGTGTATAAAAACGAGGAAGAAAGTCCACCAAAATAGACAAGTGCCAAATGTTCCATTTGAGCTGGCGACGTTATTACTAGCAATACAAAAAATACACATCCTGACATATAAAGGATTGCCCCAAGAGACACCACTTCATCAATACTTAAAATATGATCAACTAAAGTCCGGTCATCTGACTTTCGATTGTCTATTCCCTTTACAAAGTCAAAGTAAGTATTCACTACATTGCCTGCACCGTGAACTGGTATTACAGTGCACATAGTTAGCAGTAGAGTTACCCAGCTAAAGCCAGTGTCGCCAGGAAGCCGGTATGCCAAGGCGGCACCCAACAAAGTCGGTAGTAAGCTGCCACTGAGAGACCATGGCCGCAGCGCCAAAACATACGTGCGGACTTTCATTAGAGGATTTCTAGCATGCACTGGAATTTCTTTTGGAGGTTGTAATAAATTGCCGTCGGCCGATGCAACGTCCACATCGTCAGACTTTTTTACTGCTTCCATGTCACGAAGTTAACTATAAATAATATTTGCGTACGTTTTATATCCACTGACACAATTTTAAAATTCACTGTTATTATTTTATGCTTAAAACATTTTTGTTCTAACTTTTTAGTTGCGATATTGGGTGTAAATTTAATTAACTAAAATTATATAAAAAAATTAAATATATTCGTTCGGTATAAAGTAAATCTTGATTATATTGACGTAGGCCACTTTGCCTGCCAGATTACTGTAAAAAAATCATATAACTGTTAACTGTCAAGTGTCAATTGGGAGACGTCATCATTGAGGATGACCAAAGGATGACTGAATACTAATTATAAGCAGGCTACTGACGATTCAATTTCAGTAACAATCTGTTGACACAATCTGCAGTGAGCTGACAGATTGTGTCGTCAACTGTCGTCAATAGTATAGTTGAGGGCACGTTGGGGGCGTAACCCAACATGTTGTGTATTGGATCGGCGCGGAAGCAACCCGACAAATTGTCTCAGCAGATTGTGTGCGTGTTGAAACGTGAGTATTGTGAATGCTCCAATCTCGGCTCAATCGCGCTGCGCAGTAATCGCAAAATGGCGGTTTTGAGATAAACGCGGGAAAAACATTTTTACATATTTGAGGAAGATGTTTATATTTTATAGCCGTTTATACTTTATAGCCCTTGAAATCTATCAATAAAATTGGAAAAAATACAAGCTTTACAAAGATAATTATCTTATATTTCATAAATTATTAGTATATCCATTAATAATGCGTATTATTGCGTTGAGGTTTAGCACGGGCCAGGCATCAACGTGACGTGCACACGTTGTGGCAAGCAATCGCGGAATGAAATTGTATCAGCAGATTGAGGGTTGGATGAATCGTGAGTAGAGAACGCTCAATCGCGACTGCAACAAATTGTTTCAGCAGATTGTTGGTTGTGTTGAACCGTGAGTAGGGCCTTTTACATGCTTACATGGTACGCCTCAGTATTCCATTGAAATGTTACATTTTTTTGGCCTAACCTTGCATTTTTTAGAGGACGCAATTTTATTTTTTGGATGTGTAGGGGGGTTCAATGTGAAGCTAAAACCAAGTTTGTGGGGTCGCCACCCTTGTCCCACGGCCGCAATCTTGAAAATAGTGGTTGAAATGGTTTTTACGATATATCTCATAAACTATTTATCTGATAAAAAATTTTGTTAACATTGGAAAACACAGACAGTGTCAACTGCTGTCCTCTGTCCTGTGTCTCTGATTAATAGGTTTATAGTTATCTGTGGTCCTGTGCTGCTGTCAACTGTCACGTGTCAATGCGATAGGTAACATAAAACATTTTTGTTTTTATTTCAATGTTGTATTTCGTTTTTGACTCGAATATAACGACAAGTGCAAATTTTTATCGAAATTTGTATTGATTTATAAGTTTTTCATTAAAGTTTTGAGGACACACATTTTGAAAACAGGTTCGTATTTATTTACACGTGCAAATTTAACCTCACTATGATCATTGACTTACCCACAGAGCAAGTAATATGTCTTAACGACAATCTTACGACAATATAATATTTATGTTCATATGTAAGCAATTTAAATTTATCAATAATTAACAGAAATAAATAAGATAAAATGTATTTAGAGATGTGAACAGAATCACATCAAAGGTTTACGTTTTTTTTAAACATTAAATTACTAAGAACTCATAAGGTTTTCTTCGAATATACACTGTATGTTTATAATTATAGTGGCTTGATAAAGCGATATTGTTTATTATTTAGATAATATTATAGTATAAATATTATGCACACGATAAAACAGCTATAGCTGCCCCTTTGGCTGCATCACCTCCACAGGTGAACTCAAGAGGCAAACTATAGTAATGTTCCACAGCCCTCTGTAGAACTTTATTTCTTGACAGACCTGATCCATTACCTACTATTCTCTTAATATTTGCATTTCTCAATATCTCTTTGGGCATCATAAAATGTAAATTGTCAATCAAACTATCACATAACGATCTGAATACATGTCCCAACTGTATATTTGACAAATCTATATTTTCTACTGCTGCTTTAGCGGTTGGTGCATGTCTTTCACCCAGCAGCAAAGGAGAAATCTTCATTGTAGTCCCAGCAGGTGCATCTAAGCCTAAAGCAATTAATTTCTCCCATACTTTTGATTGCGGTATAGGGAATCCAAATTCAAGCATCCATTGTTGCAACATCTTCACAAAAGTGGCCAGTACATTACCCCCATTTAATGAGGCTGCTACTAATAAGTATGTATCACTAAAGTAAGGTAAATATTCCACTGTTTGACAGCCTATATCTTTTATACCATCAACAACAATAGCCAGTTGAGCGGATGTTGATATGTTCAGTACTGCATCATTTCTAGTCTCCAATGTTGCTAATATCGAACATTGTAGATCACCCATAGCAACACCCACAAGAGTACCTTCTGGGATTCCATTCCAAGAGCTACTTAATTTTCCAGCGATTTGACCGCTTTTCGTAACTTTCGGTAAAAGGTTAACTGGAAACTCCAATGATTTCAAAATATCAATGTTCCATTCATTTTTCTCTGTGTTGAAATAGCCCCAACTGGCAGCATTTTGATCAGATGTAATAGGTGTTTCTAAATCACATAACATTGCCACAACAAAATCTTGCACAGTTGCTGAGCAAGTAAAATTTTTTAGCTTGTCTGGTTTATATTTCAACATCCATAATAATGTTGCACACCCATAACCAGAATAGCACTTTAGATGTGAATCAGGTTTTGGCAAGGAATCCAAAAAATCTGGCTTACATCTAACATCTTGCCAGGTATACAGAGCTGACATGTTTTCTTTGATTGCTTCAAAACGATTTATGACTCCATCCTTTTCGACTTTTTCCCATGCCCTGTAAAAGGTAATAAATGAAATTTAAGCTTTGTTAATTAATAAATAGTCAGATCAATTAAAAACCAAAATACGATGTTTTTATTCGCATAAATTTTGTTTATATTCTAATTAATATTTAATCTTAGCTACCAGCCTCGAATCTTTATCGAAAACAGTAAGAAATAAGAAAAAACACCCTTATAACAGATATTTACATAGCCATAATCACCGCCAATAATGAGGAGTGTTGAATGAAAATTTACATGTTTTTTTGCATTGGATAAAGTAGATCCTAATATCTGCACTGTATAATTACCTGTCTTTCCACAAAACAACACCATGCATCTGACCGCAAACGCCAATCTTTGTCACATGCCGTAATATATCTCTGGGAAGTCGCGAAACACAGTAATGAACAGCTGATACTATTTTCGGCACATCTTGCTTGTTTCCTTCGATCCCTTGGTCACTGGGTATATTCGCCGCGGTATCCTTCGTCTGTTTAGCCACTATTTCCTTTGTGTCTGGATCGAAAACACACGCTTTCACTGATGTTGTACCGATGTCCATACCCAAAACGTATTTCTTTTCTACCATTTTCCTGAATTTTATTTTTTATTTGTATATTTTAAAATTAAATGTTGAGCATTGCCAGACGGGCCTCTATCGAGTAGCCGCGGTGGAATAAATTACTGACTGCGGTATAAGTAATGTTGCAATCAAAGCGGGGGTCGCGCCGGCTTGCCGTCCGCGCCGTTCAGCGTATTAGTTACGTAAAGACATTGTATATTTCATATCTCGTCAGCGTCAAACGATGGATATATTTATCGCCGCTTAGACTTATTGCATATAAAACTAATAAATAACTCCCAGCCTTGTTGTGTTTAAGATAACAATAGAAATTGTTTTATTATCGCGTGGTGGAAGCAATAAGTGGATATCGTGCCCGGTGGAGAGGTTTTATCATCATATTTTAATCTTACACTAAAATATTGTGTTTGGTTTGTTTACAAAGTATTTTACTGATAAACTTACATCACGTCATTTTCCAGTACTTGTAGAACACATGTTTTAATTTGTGCTATCGTTTCAATAATTTAAATTAAAGTATTCGGAATAAATATACCTAACTACCTACCTAATTACTACTTTTTGAGGTTAAGCAAATAGGTATAACCACGGTATAACGAACATAATAATATGTACATACATGTATATAATATTATTATTTATTATAGACTACGTTTTTTGTTTATCAATTTACCGAATACAAACGCTCAATAGAAAACTAAAGTAAAACAAATATTATGAGGATTCAATATTTGGCTTGAACATCAAAGAATTCTTTTAACCGAGTCGGTTAACAATGGCTATATTTTTTACTAGCTGTGCCTCGCGGTTTTACTTTTACCCGCAGTATGCCCGCAGTGCTCCGCTCCTGTTTGTCGTGATGATATACCTATAGCCTATAGCCTTTCTCGATAAATTATGCGCTATCTAACACCGAAATAATTTTTCAAATTGGACCAGAAGTTCCTGAGATAAGCGCGTTCAAACAAACAAACTCTTCAGCTTTATAATATTAGTACCTACTAGTACTTATCTTACTAATTAGTACTCATCTTTAATAATAATTATAAAACAATTATTAAGTAAGTCTTAAATGTGTCTAGGTAAATGGTTTAAATTAAACAAACTTTCCCTTTATTATAAACCCAAATTGGAAAATAAATAATAATTATTGTTATTTTGTGGTTATTTTTTATTACACAAACGTTTATTGTAACTATGTAGGTACATACATACTTACTACATATTTTGTTATGTTGACACTTGGCTGCACGATAAAGTATGTTATTCTATTATTCTCATAAATGTGAAAGTTTGTATGTTTGTTACTCCGTCCCGCAAAAACTGCTGAACCAATTTTCATGAAATTTAGCGCACACATAGCACGAAGGGAATAGGGGGTAAGGGGTTTCCTTTGACTACGCGGGCGAAGCTGCAGGCGAAAAATTAGTATATAATATTATATTATATTTGTTTATTGTTTACGTATTCACTTTACTAGGTTCTAGACGCAAAAAGTAATAATAAAATAATTGGGTTTGACAAAATACAAATTCCATGTGATACATGATAATACCTAGCGACTGAGACTGACTGTTTTCCTTATAAATTACCTACTTATAGTAGGTGGATCGCAATTTTAATTACGAGACTCATTTTATTTTTAAACGGATTCGTGGAAGATATCCATTCATAACGCGTAGATATAGACAGGATATATTTTTTTTCATTCTATAAAAAAAGAAAACCCTTGCCGTTTACCGCGTAACCGTACGCGTGAATATACCTAATCCTACTAATATTATAAATGCGAAAGTTTGTGAGGCTGGATGGATGGATGGACGGATGTTTGTTATTCTTCACGTAAAATTACTGAACCGATTGCAATAAAATTTGGTATGTAGGTAGCTGAATACCCAGAATAAGACATATAAGTACCTAGTTACTACTTTTTATCCCGGAAATCTTTGAAAAAGCGGGCGAAGCCGCTGACGGAAATCTAGTTTTTATTTAATAAAAAAAGGCCGACACTTGAGTAAAGATACCGCAAAACATTGCTGAAATCAGTAAAGAGATTTTGAGATTGGCGTGAAGCGAGTCACAAATCACAGATAAATAAAAAAAAATTATGTACACAAATACAGTACAGTATAAAAGGTTCTATAACTTCCATGTACATATATGTTTTGTTGCCTTCAAAAAATACAAAAGCACTCTATTCTAAATGCATTAAGATCAACACTTCTCTAAACGCTGTTGTATTGGATAAACAGCTCGTCGAGATTAAACGAATCAAGGCCACAAGTATAACGACAGTTAATATCGTTGGACATCCCTCCGAGTGGTTTCATGATTATGATTGATTTATTTACCATCTCGAATGTTTATCGCCGACATACCTAGCTGTAAATATTAGCATTACATCGCATTCCAACATATGGTTTTGTATATTTGCTCAAATTCAAATAGAGACGTGATTCATTGATCTTCAGATATTTGTCTAATTTTAGTTTTAAAATGCTACAAAAATATTCAAAAGGCCATTGATTGCAAACAAAAATAATGAGAATTATAATACATAGAATGGTGTGAAGTCCCATGTCCCCGTAGTGGGGTAAGGGGCAGATGCATTATGCATACATCTGTTTCACTGATCGATTTTTCTTTAGGGACAAGTAGGTGATCAGCCTTCTGTGTCCTACCAGACCGAGACATTTTTTTTTCTTCGTCTCCACCGGGAATCGAACCCAGGACCCCTCGGTTCTACGCTCACGCGTCAACCACTGTACCAAGGAGGCGGTCATAGAATGGAATGGTTAGTTATTTAATATTTTCATTTTTTACACATACTTTGTATGTACCCACGGTTTTTTTTTTTGACCCCGTTTGTTACATTGCATTGTTGCAAACACGAACAAATTCTAAAATTTAAGTTACAATTTTATTATAATACATAAAGATGGTAGTTCTGTACAATTATTGTTATCGATTAATACAAGAATTTTGAATATTTATATTATATACTAGCGGTCCGCCCCGGCTTCGCCCGTGGTACATATTCACGTTTTCTTTACATAAGAACCATCCTCGTACTTCAAGGAATATAATAAAAAAAGAATTAAAGAAATCGGTTCAGCTGTTCTAAAGTTATGCGCTTACCAACACATTTTGGGATTCATTTTTATATTATAGATTTACAACCGACTTCAAAAAGAAAGAGGTTCTCAATGCGACTGTATATTTTTTTATTTGTTTGTTGTGGCACCAGTTTTCAAATACAAAAAGAACCATCAAAATCGGTTCATTCAGTTGAAAGTGCTTGACTAACAAAGCCAAGAAAAGTCGAATTCAGAGAAGTTCCTCCTAGTTTTTAGTTGAAAATGCAATTGAGGTCTGTATAATGAGATTTAATTATTAAAACCTGTCTTATTTCATTTCAGATGAGATATATATAACGGTAAATTCAAACAAACGCAATGGGTAAAAAAAATAAAAATCGAAAAGAAGTATCAAACGCAGAACAAAATAATGAACAGAGTAATGAAATACCCACAAAAGATGTTGAACCTCAAAATAATAGCACCGAAACAAAGAAACGAAAAAAGAAAAACAAATCAAATGTAAACATGCAAAACGAGAATAATGATGCAAAAAAACCTAAAAAAATTAAATTTGGTGATGATGGTGAAGTCGTGGAAGAATTGCATGAAGATACTAGTACTAGTCAAGTAGCAAATAAGAATGATGATAAAACACTTGTAAATATAAACGAAAATGATATAAAAGATGAAGATATCGATCAGTTCTGTGATGAAGTTGATGAAGAAGACAATAAACAGTATGAAAGTTGGATAGCATTACTTGAAGAAAAATTAGGAGGATCTAAGGCTAAAGTTAAGAATAAAAGCAAAACAAAATAAAACTGTGTTTTAGTTTAAGTAAATTATATTATAATTAGTAACTACGGTCTTTCTAAATGAAACTATTTAGTATATACCCTTCAAGCTACTTGTCTCAGTTATTTGTTTAACAGACATGTAATTATAATCATCGTCATCGTCAATTATAAAAAAATACAAAATAAAAACTGCTCTGATATGGAAATTACTCAGCAATTTCATATATGCAGAACTCAATTGCTCTTACCCATAATAGCGTTTAAAATAAGGATCGCATATAATCTGATGCAAATCCTCATATACCAAATCCACTGATGCAAGACCCCGTGCAAAGGCAGGGTGAGTAGAATCGATTCGATTTTAACGGTATAAGATTATTTTTATTATTATTTTCTGTTTATGAATTGGTATTGGAGAGGTTGTTAATCACTACATAAAATAAAACGAAGTGGCTTTCTCTGTCCCTTTAAATAGGGTCATTGCGCCTGTTCGCGTCCACCTGCCTATTCGCGTCCATTTTGCGGATATCTTTTAGAAAATTCACGAAAATAAGTATACTTTATGTAAAATTGTAAAAAGAAAAATTTCCGATAATACCTCAATGTATAAGAGACATGCACACATATTCAAAATATGCCTGCACACCGTCTATCCTATTTAAAAAAAAATATTTAATTTTGGCTATTAAACGAGAGAGCTAAAACGCGCGGGATTTTGAGAAAAAAATAGTGCGCAGCATCGCGTTTGACGGTAAGTATCTTATTGTTAAATGTGAATTTTTGAATATGTAACTGTTTCTTTGCTTTGCTAACAAAACATAGAATAGTATGGATTATAAATCAGCTTATTTCTTTTACAATTAATAGCTAAAATAAGGTGGTCGCGAATTACTACACCGAATTTGTACAACTTCCATTTTGCGTCCACGGTGGGCGCAAACTATACCTATAGTGCATAACAATAGAACATATTGCGTCCACATTGTTTTTCATTACGTAGCAATGAATTGTTTGTTAAAATATTTAATTTAAAATAGATTGTAAATTTTTGACTAAGACCACAAGTTGATAATTTAAATTTTCATTCAAATTAGCAAATTTTTATGCTATTTTTTCATTTTAAAATGGGTATTCTAAGAATGAGACTAGTATTTTTGAGAATGAGAGTCAATAAGTCTGTTATATAAACAAAAAAGAAATTTAATTCATTAGAAACTAAAAAGTAGGGTAGGTAGGTAATCTTAATAGAACTGATTATTATTTATTTACATAACGTAACTTTGTTTTTTGTTAATTTTTGGTTCTAATAATGATGAGAAGATAAATATAAATAAGTTTTCCAGTTTCCTTACACAGTGAATTATATTAATAATAATGTTGATTTTAGGGTTCCGAACCTCAAAAGGAAAAACCGGAATCCTTGTAGGATCACTTTGATATCCGTCCGTCTGTATGTCCGTCTGCCGGTCTGTCTTTCTGTCAAGACCCTTTTTCTCAGTAACGCGTAGAGGTATAAAGCTGAAATTTATATTGAATACTCAAGTCTACGGTCCCTTGAAGCAGTGAAAAAATCAAACTTATAAGCCAAAGCAATCAAAAGATACAGCCGTTTATGCTGCAAATTTTCGCAAATTTCGACATTCGCAAGGGAATCAAAACCTACAGGGTACTTTACGTGAACACAGACACTTGAAGTTTGGTACGAAGCAACGTCTTATAGCACAAATAAGGGAAACATTGAAAAAATAATCATTTACAGTTAAAACATATGAAAAAGGACAGGTTAATACGGAACCCTCGGTATGCGAGTTAATACGGAACACTCGCATTTGGCCGGTTTTTATTAATTATAACTATATTCGTAAATAAATAATTTATTAAAATCTAATTTGCATTTATCTGATAAAATATCACCCAATACACTCTTAATTCCTTTTCTAAGCTGGTGGACGCGAACTGGTCCACGGGTGGACGCAAACTGGAATTTTTGGACGCGAACTGGGTAAAACGCCTAATTCTGCTATTTGTCTAGATAAATAAAAACCACATGATATTTCCAACACAATTGAAAGTAAATCTTAAAATAGACTATGTAATGAACACGTTATATAAATTTTGCTTTGAAATTTGTTCTGGAACATTTTTATTTTCTCCTTCAAACTTTCCAACTGCACTAAGTGGACGCGAACAGGCGCAATTACCCTATACGATGCTTAAATCTTTAAAACTACGACGCAATGGATTTTGATGCAGTTTTTTTTTAATAGCTTTTGTGATTGTGACTTTGACAGTTGACACTTCTACAATTAGTCTCCGTATTTTTTTAATTTAAAAATAGAATATCTAAGTTTTGTTAAAGTATAAGTGCTAAATATAGTAAAATAGTCAGCGATTAATAAGTGCAAACGTTATCTTAACACTACGTACAATCTATCGATCATAAAAAGTGATTTGAAATAATCGTCTTTAGTGCCGAACATATGTTCCGTAAACAAGTAACTTAGAGAAGATTGAAGTGATTGTAAAGTGTTATAAGTGAATTTGGAATCCATTGTCATAATTAGGAACCTGTATTAACAATTCTAAATGTGATGAAATAGTGTTTTGTGAATAAACTTTTGAGATCGTAAAGAAAAAAATTATCACGAGGGTGATTCAAAAACTTTGTTTCGTTACTTCTATCGATGGTCGAATAAGTCTAATAATTTCGCATAGTCGTGTAACCGTGCTCGTAGCTCTTCAGGGAACTGTGCAGTATAAAACTAGTAACTGTCCAATTGATGCTGGTTCAAACCCTAATCGTACATGAAATTATTATATTTTTTCTTTTTTTTTTTTCTTCTAATTAATCTATAAACTAATTAATTAATTATCCATACGCAATTAATTTTATACAAGAAATTAAAGTTTTTTTTTTTTTTTGGAACAATGTCTAACGTTTGTGCTGGATGTCATAATTATGTTAAGGGTATACACTCTCTGAGATGTTCTCTATGTTCCTCGGTCTACGACTTACAATGTGCAGGAACCAGTGATAAAAGGTTTAATGCTATGCTACCAGAAAAAAAGTCCTCGTGGAAATGTCCTGCGTGTCTTAATCTACGACCCAAGCTTGACAATACTAATACGCCTATCCGAAACATACAAAAAGAGCCAGTCTGCGACGATTTGAGCTCTCACGTAGCTGATAGCAATATAACGCTTAGAAATAAAATGGGGGGCTCAAGCCGGTCGCGACCTAACGCTAGTGATAATTCCAACCCTGTGACTGAAGCGAGCTTGCAAAAAATACTAGATTCATTTAAAAGTGACATGACCGAAGTGATACAAAATGCTGTCACCAAAGCAGTGTGTGACAAGTTTAGTACGTTAACAAAACAAATTTCAGACTTTCATGAATCACTTACGTTTTTAAGCGACCAGTACGAAGCTCTTAAACTGCGCGTACAGGAAAATGATAACATAATGACTAATCTAACGAAAGAAAATGCTACCTTGGTGATTACTGTTAAAGATCTCACAAGTCGTCTAGCCTACACTGAGCAACATCTACGTGAAAGTAATTTAGAAATTAATGGCATTCCTGAAAACCGTAGTGAAAATCTTTTGAATTGCTTGAACCAATTGGCTAAAGTAGTGAATGCCGATATTAAGGACGATGACATAATGCATGTAACTCGCATAGCCAAAATAAATAAAGATGATGGTCGGCCGCGCGCTGTTATTGCCAAATTAAGAAGCCCCCGCCATCGCGACATCCTACTTGCTGCGGTGCAAAAATATAATAAATATAATAGTGATGATAAATTATGTACAAATCATCTGGGGATCGGTGGTACTAAAAAGCCAGTTTATGTTGCTGAGCATTTAACTCCTGCTAACAAAATTCTTCATGCTAATGCAAGATTAAGGGCAAAAGAATTGAACTATAAATTTGTTTGGGTCCGAAATGGCAAAATATTTGTGCGCAAAAATGAAACCAGTCAGGCATTGCAAATCCGTTGCTGAGATAGTCTAAAGAAAATGGTTTAATTATTGTATTAATATTTAATATTATTGTTTAATGTATGAATGTAACGGTTTTTATTATCTTCATAATGGTTAACATATACTATCAAAATGTTAGAGGACTTAGGACAAAAACTAACGAAGTATTTAAGAATATATTATTAAACTCATATGATATTATTGTTTTTTGTGAAACGTGGCTCAAATGTAATATTTCTAGCAGTGAGATATTTGATTCTCGGTATACTGTATATCGTAGAGATCGCAATTGTAATAGGAATGCTAAGTTGGATGGAGGTGGAGTTCTAATCGCAGTTTCCCGAAAATTTCAGTCTTCTAGACTATTAAAATACGAAACCGAATACGAGGATCTTTGGGTAAATGTTATAATCGAAATTGACGGTGTTGTAAAAAATGTTCCTATCTGTACTATTTACCTCCCACCTCCAACCAATCACAAAGCTCTACAGAGATTTATTTTAAATGCAAATAATGTCGTAGAGGAAATGGGAAATGTTATAATTCTTGGAGATTTTAATTTGGGTAATATAAAATGGGTCAATAGCTGTACGAATCGTGAAGTAATGGTTCCAATTGAGTATCATGGTAATGTGGAATGTGCTCTTGTTGATTTTATAAACATTAATAATCTTGATCAAATTAATAATGTTCTTAATCACAATGATAAAATGTTAGACTTAGCCCTGACAAATATCTCTTGTTGTAATGTTTCCTCGGCGATTGATATATTGACTAAGCCAGATCCTCATCATCCTAGTATTTTGTTGTGTGTCGAATCTAACGTACCCTCTACTTTGCGATGTAATGACTTTGTTAGCTATAACTTTTTTAAGGCTAATTATGATGATATTGTGCGAGAGCTGGAAAATATTGATTGGGACTCTAAATTTCTACTTGTTAATGATATCAATAAGAAGTTGGAGCTGTTTTACGATGTTTTGCGAGGCGTAATTGAGCACCATGTACCGAAAAGTTACATTAAAAAAAGCAAATATCCTCCCTGGTTTTCTCCCGCTTTAGTTCGTATCATTAAAGAGAAGGATAAAATTAGGCGTAAGTATAAACAGTTCAAAAACCCCCGCGATCTGTTCGAGTTTAATGTTTTGCGAGAAAGATGCAAAAAAATAATTTCACGTTGTCATCAAAACTACAAACAAAAAATTGAAGAAGCCATCAAAAGAGATAGTAAAGCATTTTGGAAATATGTTAATAGTAAGCGAAATAATTGTCTATCATCGATACCGTCTGTTATGTGCCTCGACAATCTTACCGCAGTAAACGGTCCTGACATTGCGAACCTCTTTGCCTCTCATTTTTCATCCGTTTATTCTGATTCAATAATAAAAGCGCTTCCAATTTGTTCAAGTAAAATGACTTGCTATAATGATTCTTGTTCCAAAATCAATGTTACTAAAAAAGAGGTTCTTGTCAAGTTAAAACAACTTGATGTTAACAAAGGTGCTGGTCCGGATCTTATCCCACCCATTTTTCTTAAACGTGCGGCCGTCTCGTTAGCTTCTCCTCTAGCTAATATTTTCAATGAGTCTCTCCAGCAAGGTATATTCCCCGAGCGTTGGAAGTTTTCCAGGATTGTGCCAGTATATAAAAAGGGTGACCAAACCATTGTTAGTAATTATAGACCTATCGCTATTTTATCAACCTTATCAAAGGTTTTTGAATCTCTTGTTTGTCCTGTTGTTACTCGTTACTTGGATAAATTTATATCACCACATCAACATGGTTTTCGTAAAGGTCATTCTATCCAAACAAATCTTGTGAAATTCTTGTCTGACGTAGCGAGTGAACTAGATAGCGGAGGCCAAGTAGACGCGATCTATACGGACTTCAGTAGCGCTTTTGATAAGGTTGATCATGAGACGCTGCTCATAAAATTAAAGAATTATGGTGTATCAGGCTCCATTTTGAAATGGTTCGCATCTTACCTTTACAATAGATCACAGGAAGTGGTTGTGAAGGGTTTTAGGTCGTCTATGTTTACTGCAACATCTGGAGTCCCACAGGGGTCCCACTTGGGTCCACTGCTATTTCTTACTTATATAAATGATATTTCTGACTGTATCAAACATTGCAACTATGCTCTTTTTGCTGACGACTTAAAAATCTATAAATCAATAAAAAATTTATCGGACGTAAATGCTATTCAGGATGATTTGGACAACATAGCAATCTGGTGTAAAGCTAACTATATGGTCATCAACTCTAAAAAATGTTCTTACATAAGATTTACGCGAAAAAAATCACTACTGCATTCTAAATATAATATCGAAAATGTTGCACTCAGTGAAAATTCTCAAATTGTAGATCTTGGCGTCACTTTAGACAGCGGACTTAGGTTAACATCCCACTTAGACAATATTATCAAAAATGCAGCACGGATGTTGGGCTTTATTAAAAGACATGACTCACATTTTAAGACATCAACTAAAATAGTTCTTTATAATTCTCTGGTTCGCAGTCACCTCGAGTTTGCTTGTGTGGTATGGAATCCCTACTATGCCGTACATTCGCAGCGTATTGAATCTATTCAGCGTTCCTTCACGAGACACTTGGCTTTTACCTCTCGAGGTATATCACATCGCTGCCCATATAGTGAACGCTTAGATTTTTTTAAAATGATTTCGTTACGCGACCGCCGCAAATTACACGATTTACTATTTCTCCATAAATGTGTAAACGGTGCTGTTGTCTGTGAGGACATCATTTCTAACATCGCTTTTCAGATACCGTATGGCTTTCCCAGAAAACCGGTAAAAAACCTTTTTTGTGTTCCAGCTTGTAAAACTAACCTAGGCAAACATGCTCCATTATCCAGAATGTGTGCTACTTATAACCAACAAATAATGCTCTTACCAGATCTTGACATATTTTTTGGATCTCTCGCACAGTATAAGCATAAAATTATTCACAGTTTTTCCAGCAGCGTATAAAATAATGTAGTATATTGATTATGTTTTTCTTTCATTTATGTTTAATTGTATAAGTGTTATTAATGCGAATGTTGTGTACACCTATAATTGATAAATACATCAGATACAATTAATTAGATAATGTCTTCTTATATATTATAATGTAATGTGTATTTATTGTTGTGTGTTCCATAAATTAAATAAATAAATAAATAAATAAATAGCTAAAGAGTGGTTCTCGAGGAAGGTTTAAGTATATAATTTATTGGGTCTTAAACAAAGCGGGCGAAGCCGCAGGCGGAAAGCTAGTGATGTTAACAATATTATTAGTTATTATTTTAATATACAGAGTAAAATATTATATCTCTCAACTCCTGTGTTATCTGTGTCTGTCAATGTCCATTCACATTGTCAAGTGTCAACCGTGTGTTATATTATGACATATGTCAATAACGCATGTAGATTGCACGTAGATCGTAGTTAGTGAAAAATTGATAATATGAATTTACCATTCAGAATAATATTTTAAGTAGATTACCACGAAAATAGATTTCACATCTAGTAGACCAATCAATTAATTCACATTTATAATGACGCGGTTTGCTCGAGCTAAAGGCTCAAAGGCTTCTAACCTTAAAGATCCTGAAGACAGTACACCATGGGAAGTAATGAAAGAACAGCTGGTTAAAGCGAAAAAAGAAAGCGAAGAATCAAAAAAGCGAGAAGAGGTAATATCATTAAGTATATATCATTTTTATTTAAAATTTTATGTTAATGCTGTATCAGTTTTAATCAATCACAACTTGAATGAAAAATAATTTGTTTAAACAATAATTTCCAGGCAGAGCAGCAAAGAATAAATAATTATGAAAACTTCCTTAAAGAACGAAGAGTTGAAAAACGAAAGGCTGAATGGTGTGATTTCCCAGAAACAAAGAAAACACAAAATGAAAGTAAACCTAGTCCTGAAAAGAAAAAGAAATTGAAAATCAACAACAATGTTAATAATTCAGAAACAGTCAACCCAGAAGTTTCGTCTGATAATTCTAAAAAGAAGAATAAAAAGAAAAATAAACAAAAGAATAAGACTGGACAAAATAACACAGACAATGTAGAAAATGCAGATTCCTCACAAAGTTTAATTAATGGTACTGATGGTCAAAAATCGTCAAATAACAATGATACAAGTGAGCCAAATGATAAATTTAACAAAAAGCCTAATAATTCTGAAATGCCTCAACCAGAGCAAGTAGGTAAGAATAAGAAAAAGAAAAATAAAAATAATTTTGGTGCCACAGAAAACAACACTGTAGAGAACAAATCAAATCAAACTAACACTCAAAACAATCAACAGCAGCAGCATATGCAAGCAAAGAAAAAGATAAAAATGGGAGATGGGCCTGTAAGAAGAAAAGAGATAACTGAACGTAGTTTCAAACTCATAATTAACGGCAAAGACATTGAGTTAGTTAGATTTGATGGTTTTCCAATCATGAAGAGAGATGCAGACAGGCTGCAAGAATTGAAGAATAGCATGATTAAAAAAGGCATACCTAAAAGTGAAGTTCAAAGGACTATGAAATTGGAGCGAAGACGGGCTGAGAAAGCATTGGCGAGATTGAAAAGGGATGTATGCTACAACTGTAGGAAAGGAGGCCATAATCTGTCAGACTGTCCAGATCTTAGGTCCAATATACCGGGAGTGGACTCGGCTGATGGGGTTTGCTTCAAATGTGGTTCAACTGAACACAGGCAAAATGAATGTAAAGTACAGAGGGATAAGGAATTCAGATTCGCCACTTGCTTCATTTGTAGAGAACCTGTAAGTTTCCTAAATTCATGCAAATACTAATTAGTAGTTTTAATATCTCCATTGATTATTTATTATTGTATTTGTACTGTCTTCATTTTCCTAAAACAATATTCTGGTTCAAAGCTTAAAAAATATCTATAATATATTATTATATTATTTGTATTTTTTTTATTTACTAAATATATTAATTAATCTTTATTTTGCAATTTTCCAGGGTCACTTAGCAAGGCAATGTCCAGACAATCCCAAGGGTCTCTATCCAAACGGGGGAAGCTGTAAGCTCTGTGGTGATGTCACACATTTGAGGAAGGATTGTCCAACAGTAAGTTATTTTTCCAGTTTGCAATATTAAAGGCCTGTATTTTAAATGTTTAGTCATACGGCCTTACTAATAAAAAGTTAAACAATGGACAAATTTCTACCATTTTCTACCATAGCTGTGTCCTGCTCTTGCTCACATGAAACGTCAATCATAAAAACAAGACAGGTTATTGCAATAATAAAACCATTGCATAGCGAATGGGTAACATTTTATTAGTAAAACCGTTAGTTTATATTATGATGATCAAGCGAGCTTTTCTTGATATTTTCTTAATATTCACCTCCATTATAATACATGAAACATCCTAATTGTGGCTTGCTGATGCTTAATTAATTTAAATTATTATTTTTTTTCCAAAGATTTAAAACCTGTGTAATTTATATATTTGTTCTAAAAGTAAAGTTTTACCTTGAATCTTATCTTATATTTGATATTTTTTATTTTATATCATTCAAATGCTTAAGTTTGCGATTTTTTTTTAAGAATAGAAAAAATGTATCCAATATTTTTTTAATATTTTAGGTGTCCGAGCAAAAGGAAAGTACTTCAATAAAACTGTCCACTTTAGATACATCAGACAATATTGAGGACATAGGACAGTCTGTAAAATCTACGGTCTCTACAGAACCTTCCAAAAAACCTAAGAAAGTTAAGTTTTAGTTGTATTCCATTTGTACATAATATTTTGGTTTTATGTATATCAAATAATAGACGCAAATATTGGAACCAAATTGTTTTATTTTATTCAATAAAAAACACTATCACAATTTTTTATTGTTACATAAAATGACACGTGCAATTAACTACAAATCTACAGTAATCTATCATCGAAAAACTAGACACAATCAGCTATAAAAATCGTCCACAACAAATAACAATATACTTTGTAAATTCAACTTTAATACATGGCAATAAGGTTCAATTCATTTTCTTATTAGTATTTTGCTTTAATTTTTGTTTAATTGACTACAATTTTACAAACACATTTGAGGACAGTTTTAAGTTTGATTTGCAAATAATGATCGAAGTCTACGCTTAAAATGTCGATAAGTAAACCTTAGTTTTAACTATTTTCTAAATATAAGCTAATTTTCCATATAAATTTATTCCTCTGTTACAAGGTATCTAAGCTAAGTTTTAACTGTTCCATTGATTGATACGCTATATTCCCAATAATTCCTTCGGGGCTTTGTGGATCCTCTCTTTGTAGAATTCTCGCAGCTTCAGCCAAACACTGCAATGGCTCTTGTAACTTTTCTTTGAGTTGTTCTTGCGCTATGATCCCAGCACTGAATTCATTCCTCGCTAAGTACATGAGCGGGGCGTGCAGTTCGTATAACATCATACCTGTAATTTTTTTCACAGAAAAGTTCTTAATAATAATAATTAATCCAGTTAGTATTTGTTTTATGTTTATTTATGGCAAGGGCGGACTTATAAAGCCGGCAGTGGCGGCTCTAGGCCTCAGATAGCAAGAGGCGCTAAATAAACAAAAATAAAAACGCGTAGACTTTATTGTAATTTTTTATAATAGCTAAGTGCGAGTCAAACAGAGCTGAGCGGCGAGCGCCATCTATCAACATTTCTGTTTCTATGCATAGTTTCAAAAATCTATAATATAAAAATGAATCCCAAAATGTGTTGGTAAGCGCATAACTTGAGAACGGCTTAACCGTTAATTCTTTTTCGTTAATTCTTTTTTTATAATATTCCTTGAAGTTCGAGGATGGTTCTTATGTAGAGAAAACGTGAATATGTACCACGGGTGAAGCCGGGGCGGACCGCTAGTTTCTTATAAATTAGTATAATAGCATAGTACTCGTAAACTTGTAAATCTCACTTAAGTGTGAGAGTTTTTATGATGATTAATCATATTTTGTTAACCGTTTAGTTAGTAGAGCCTAGAGGAGAGGGGAGTTTTCAAATACGAAAATAGGTAATTTACCTCTCATACGACTTTCTCCGGGTAAAATTATGTCGAGAGTCTTCAGGACCAGTCGACACATTTCTACTTTTCGTTCGAGCATCAAATCTGGCAACTCGTCGATAGTGTAGCCTTCTACCCGCCCGTATAATTCCGCTAGTGTGTACTTTACAGATAGCAACACAGAATGACGAGGGTGGAACACCGACTTGTACTGAAATTGAAACCGTTAAATTTAAATTTGATTTCTAATTTTGGTTTATTTTATACAGAAATAAAACAAACAATAGACAAATGATTATTCACCTTATTTATAAATGCTTCCCTTTGTTCGATAGCTTGTGGGCCCGGTTCTAAGGAGTCGAGTAGATCGACTTCTGCTTGAATAACTGCTAACATCTTGCGCATGGCAGCACCACTCGTTTTGAAACCGCATTTCTTATCCGTGCAATTCCATTCAGCATCATTGTCTGCAAAGTATCACGCATATCGCACGAGGGAATTAGAAAAGGGATAACAAAAGCTTTTCATTTTATAAGAGCTCAGCATTGTAATCATATAGAATACTAGCTTTCCGCCTGCGGCTTCGCCCGCGTTTTCAAAGAAAACCCCGCATAGTTCCCGTTCTCGTGGGATTTCCGGGATAAAACCTAGCCTATGTTACTCGTGGATAATGTAGCTTTCGAATGGTGAAAGAATTTTTAAAATCGGTCCAGTAGTTTATGAGCCTATTCATTACAATCAAACAAACATCGTTTTCCTCTTTATAATATTAGTGTAGATACTAGATAGATAGACAGAAGATACGTAACTTGGTATATTCATAAATAATACTACTTAGTAAGGCGAAAATTATAGGTGCAAAATTGAAAATGTCTAGAAATACCTATAACTAATACCTAAGTAATATTCCACAAATTATTTTAAAAAACATAATCATGGTGAGTTAAACTCAATACAAAAAATTCGACAATGTTAAAGTACATAACTATAATTACCTAATGAATTATTAGACATTATGACGCCATTATCACATTTGCTGCATTTCAACGTGCTCAGATGAGTCCCAAGTTCAGTTGGATCTGCACATCTCTGACATTCACAGTTAAAGAACTTGGACTCGAGGAGATATTCCCGTCTAGTGATCGTCGGAGCCAACGCGTGTGTGTAACTTAGGTATAAAATATCCCCTGCTTTGATAGGTACAGCTGCACGAACTTGTACTCTAAAATAAATAAGAATAAAGAGTCATTTTTAATTGGATATATTAGACGTCTGTGAAACTTAGTGCATGAAAATCCGGATAATACATACCGATAATCATCATATAATATCGTATGCACAATATTAGAAACGCAGCTGTGGGCAGTGATGGCCAGAAATGGATATACAGCGTGTGAACTAAAACCGCCTCTTGATGGAATTTCTACAGCATTCACCTATAAAATGCGCTGAATAATGAGCAATTTATAGCTACGGCAGTTGGAGTATGTAGGTATATAATGTGACTTGTGAGTAACTTTATGCATAAGAGACTATGGATAGTCTCTGTTACAGATTACTTTGAACTTTTCTTTAATATTTCTTACCGCTAGTATACCGCAAACTTTTTCAACTAATTCACTACTAAATCTTGCTCCAAGTTTGCAATGGTTTAGCAGGAAATTGACGACATTGGTCTGTTCAGCTTCCCAAGTAGGTCTGTTCTTCCGTTCTTTAGTGTGAGTCTCCATAACTTCGAGCTCGCGTTGCCAGCGGTCTGGGTCTTGTTCTTTTGCTATAAGCATCCTAAACGATTTAACAATACATAATGTTATGTTAAAACCCGATAACTGCTGTGGGTAAATGTAGAGTGTTTTAAGTCAATAATGGGATAGGGAGGTACCTAAGTATGTACTTAGAATTCTTTTAATGATTTATTAATATCTGCAAAACTTGCAGATATTAATAAATATCTGCAGAACTTGACCCAATTAAAAATTAACATTTAATAAACATATTTGACAAATCTGGATAGTGGATTGTTATATATAATATATTTTATCCTAGCTCTTGCAATTGCTTATTTTATATTAACCATGATTGAGTTATGTTAGCTACATTCTAACTTTTATACCTTAAAGGCGTAATACAATCAAGTTGCGGCGAGGGCACAGTCCAGTCATCTACAGGTTGGAATCTGACTTTAACAGCAGAGAAGACGTCGCATTCTATCTTATGCTGTGGTGCCTTCTCGCAAGCTTCGCTGCATATCGGCCAGCCGCAGCGGGAGCACATGGTGTTATCCACGGGGCAGAAACAGCCAAGGCATAGAGGCGGAGAGTCTATGGGAAAATTAAAATAATAGAATATATATGCATTCAAGAAGCAAAACAATCTTCCACGCTTCAACTTGGCTTCAACATAACAAACTATATTCCATTGACATGATACATTTAGCGTTGCGTGCAGGGGGATTAGAGAAGTTTAATTTCAAAATTTCAATTTAGTAGGTAGGTACCTACTTGATACCTATCTTATCAAAAAATAAAGTAACGATCTCTGAGAAATCAACCCTTAGAACAACAAAATTTTATATTTAAATTTTTAACGTGTTCTAGTGCCTTTCTCCGTCCGTATCTAAGTATGAAGACAGAAGAAGTAGAAAATAGTTAACATAAAGGTTATTTTCTTCGTAGGTACCTATAAGGTAGCTGCAGCTATCAGTATTCGGTTTTATTCAGAATTATTTACAAAAGCACATTTATGTAATATTTAAAAAATTAAATATCTTCTAAAACTAACTTTAAACTAATTACAAAGTATTTTCTTTTATGTATTCTTGTTTTAGGTAATTTATTAAATATAATACGAGAGGAAGATTTTAAAACTGTTGACGAAAGGCTCGATAAATCCTTATAAACTAATGAAATATTACTTCACTATGTATTACTTTACCTCATAAAAATCACAAAACTGCATAAATTCTTCAGATAAATTAATCAGTTCTTCAGATAAAAATTAAACTAAAGATACGCTTCATATTTTTCTTTGCATGAACACATCTGTGTGGCTAGCTTTATCTTGGATATTACAAAAAATTTTTCATCATCTTATTTATTTAATATCTAATAGTTAGTTACCTTCCTATCTAACTTTTGAGTAAATATTTTTATTGAGAGACTTTTAACAGACAGGCTCACCGCTCATCATGATCACTGATCTGAATGCTTATTGTAAAGTAAACAGCATAAAAGAGTCGATCCTTTGACATAAAATAAAAAGAAAATGAAATTAAAGCCGGTAAAAGTCATTCATCTGTTCATTAGGAGACATAGAGCCTATGCAGGTGTTTTTATCAAGGTTTATATACCTATTATGCAGGAGTAATAATTTATATTATTACTCTTAATTTAAGTAATGTAAGTATTTTAATCAATTCTACAGAGACTGTTCACAAAATCATGCATTTTGTTAAGTGCACTGTTCTGTAAGACAGTTACCAATATAATATATAGGCCATGTATCGAATTTCCTGGCTTTTTATAGGACAAAAATGGAAGTATTATCTTTTTCTACTTTTCCATGCATTTTTACCTAAACTATACTATACTGGGATCTACACTTCCTTAGTGCGATGACCCAGCTCTACAACACCATACTAAATATCTACTTGCCTTGTTTCGGTCCGAAAACGAAAGGTGTATTGGTAAAAATTAATTCGCCGGCATCTAAATCTTTATTAGCAACAAGATATCGACCGAATTTATCATTATGGAGAATATCGCAATGTTTTTCCGTCATTATTAATTTGTTAGTTATTACAACGACCTATCTTTCGTGCTTGCTGAGCGACGATTGAAGCGACTTTACTCTCAAATGTCTAAAATAAGACTCGGCAGTCAGCGTATTCGAGAATTGTACCGAATGCTCGAGTACAAATAACACCAAAATATAAATATGTACATAATTACGAAACAATTTATAGCATCCACTTTCAGTTAATTTTTGTTCTTTTGTTATACAAATGCGATGCATCAGCAGAGTCCCAAAAATAACTGACAAATGACTGCTATATTTCCAATGTCTAGAATTGCGATCCTTCAGATTAAGCTTCAGATATAATAAAACTAATTCATTAACAATCGACTACAAAAAACGAGGTTTTCAATTCTACGGTTTTTTATTTGTTACTTTCGACTGGGTGAAGCGAATTTGATGATTCTTTTATTATTTGAAAGCTGGTGCCTCCTGTGTGGTCCATCTAAATTTGAAGATGGTTTAGATTTTGTGAAAAAATATTATTTAGTTAAGTACTTATGCTCTTATAATAAAAAGTAGCTTATAACTAGCTAAAAAAAACGCTCTTAAATTAAATTGAACTTATTGTGATAAATATAACTCATTAAAAATTCCTATAGTTACGGTGTATTTTACAATTTCTATGATCTAATAAGCCACAAAAAGAAAGACAAAATATCGAATAGGCACCGTTCTCACATGATGATGACGATAATATAATATTATTAGGTTGTACGATGGAAAATTAACTGATTACTATCAACGAGTGCATTGTACTTTCTTATAAGGATTATTCAAATTGATCAATCACACTGGATATTCATGGTTAAATATTTTTGGACCGATAGAGTCATGGGATAAACAATGACGTAAGTACAAAGATTAGGCCTAATTGATTTTATTATACCCACTCAAAATTCTACGTGGTTCAGACCTCCCGTGACGTGATATTTGAATCAGACCATTTTATACATATTATTTATTTTATTTCTTAAATTATGACAATTTTTGAGCATTTTGGCGCTCTTAGTGGTAACAGTTTTAATTACTTATCAAATTTTTTTAATTTTCCAACCGTTAATGCTGCTATTACGAAAGAAACAGTCCCATGTTTGCGTCCGGTAAGAAAATTTTACCGTTTTATACTTTATCTAACAATATTTATATACTTAGGTATTTAATTTTTTTTTATATTTATTATGCTATAATTTAAAGGATGGGTCAATGGGACAAATGGACGTTTGCAAGGACGAATGGGGTAGAAAAGTCGATTGCACTCGAGAAGACGACGAAGACGAAAATAATGAAAAAAATCATCAGAATGGAGACAATAAAATATGTTGCTCAGTGAGTATTTATTACGCTAAATATTAAATTAATTTCTCTGTATTATTATAATACGACATTCAATACGATAATATGATCATAATTAGATGGGTAATTAATAATTATTATAAGCTCTACGAACACAAATAATTATTCGTAGATATGTAGCTTGAATTTGAATTTCGCGGTTCAAGAGTCGTACATTATATTTGGCTATTACCACCTACCTATTACTTACAAACTTTTAAATACATGAAGCGAGTATGATTGTTATTATAAAAACCAAGTGAATGAGTTTTTAAAAAATTAAAATGATTTAAATATAAGTTAATCTCGAGTTTTTGAAAGGGTAATGACCTTAAAATCCCGTTACGCCGCATCGAGATCTAGTCAATAAGAATTCTTTTTATTATTAAATCCTTGCAAAACTATGAAATTTACTATAGGTCTACCAGAATCTGATGGCATATTTATAATTAAGAAATAAAAGATTTTCATATGGCAATGTTATTTGACAACTATCAAATTGGTTGTTAAATTATTTGTCTTCTTTGGAATTGATGAATAATTTTTAGGATTTTGTCTAAAAAATCTTCGAAAATGTCGAAAAAGCCGCTGCAATCACAACAAGAGATGTTGTTTATAACGTGTATGGAAAAACATTCGATGAAGAAGGGTCAAACACATCACAATTTTCAATGTTGAATATTTTATTGGTAAATTGGACTTACCCGTTTTGATACTTAAAATTAAAAATACATATTATAAGTAGGTAACTATAATATTGTTTGTTGATTACAATATAATTTTATGAAAACTTATTACAAGAGTTTCCAATACGGCTATTCGTCAAGTCCAAGCTGTCCAAGTCAATTTGATATTGTGTGTATCTGTTAATACTTACGAAAATAAACATAGTTTTTATTTATTTTATAAAAAAATTATTATTAGCATTATCATTATCATTACATCCATATTTTTACATGGCATAATGATAATGAATATACAAATATAGGTATGTGTAAATAATAATATTATGTATATCATAGATAAAAGTTATATGTATAATACACATGTAAGTATGTACCTACATAATATTAAGTGGATATCTCATTATTAAGTACATTATTGTTCACTTATGTAATGTGACTAATGATGTTGAGGACAAAATAAAAAATAAGCCGTATCAAGATCGTTCAGTCCATTTTCCCTAGGGTTGCACACTCAAAATTTTGATTTCCCTAATTGCCATCAGATTCTGGTTTACCTATAATATAAAAATGTATATTTATTATTTGAAGTTTACATTTTATTATATTGTCCCAAAAACTATTTTTGCTCCCAAATGGATCGTATTTGACATAAAAAAACTACACGTGATCATATCAATAACGCCAATTCCGGCACTGTCACGCCCTCTTAGCTCCGTTTTCGGAAACCAGAATTGTCTTGTGGTGCGGTGCTGGAGGTGAAGTTATTGCCAAGAATTCTTTGAATTCTACCTAACTAGTTTCAATCTGTGAATTAATTTAATATAGTGAGTATAAATGTAAAGATATTTTATATTTATAATAATTTCAGTAATGTACTTGCTTTGCAATAATAAATGGGATACACGTAATAGCCGGGGAGAATCTACGTCATACACGTGTTTTTTAGTTATTTTTACAAAAACCTAATGGATTTTATTAGAAAAGTGTATTAATTCGTCCCTGCATTAAGTCATTTTATTGATTTTTTTCATTTTTTCACACAGCTTTACTTTTTAACATAGAATCGTCTGTATCAGTAAGATTTGAATAATTGATACATTAGACAGGGACTATTTTAGTGTCTAGGCGAAAGGTCAGACTTATAGCCAAAGTGTAATATCGATTTGTTCCACTTTACTTTTTGTAGGATCGATAGTAGTAGTCAGGATATGGTGTAATGTTGCGGATCGCAAATTCGCAAGTTATGTAACACCTGATGTGAAGGCGGCTGGTTAATGGGATGTGCAAATTCATTGCTAATAGCCGACTCGCCTGGCTTTGATTTGAGAGTCCAATGCCAGATTATATGATGTCTTATTATAATTAGTACACTATTAGCTATAGTATTGTTTGCATTAGGTATATGTATAGGTATATTACTTTCATTGAATCTGTATCATTGTCATTTCATTTTAAAGAAGTGTGCATGTTATTAGTGCCACCTTTTTGTTTGTGCTTAATATAATTTATTTATATTTTCTTGTAGAGAATGTCTCCCCCATACTACTCAGATCTCGGCAAGAAGGCCAATGATGTCTTCGGCAAGGGATACCACTTTGGTGTGTTCAAACTTGACCTTAAGACCAAGAGCGAGGCAGGAGTTGAATTCAGCAGTGGCATCACCTCCAACCAGGAAAGCGGAAAGGTCTGTATTTATATTGTAATATTTAATTAAAAGAAATTTACATCAATAAAAATTTATAGGTAACATGGAAATAGATTTTTTATATGAAAAGAGGAGAAAGAAAATCAAGGTTACACAATTATTATTGACATAATATGTATTTGAAATTATTTTTATTCAATGAATAGAATTTTGCTCTTTAATTATTTCTTAAATAGTAGCAGCAATCATAGGAAGGAAACTTAATTCTGCGCTATTAAAGCATATTAAAGTGTCTTTTGTGACATAAAATTTTAATTAAATACACAAAGTAGTATTGTAAATTGTTTGTTAAATTATGTTATAGAGATAAGAATTCATTTTATAACACAGTCAGATATGTGCCTAAGAATGCCAATTTATCTACACTATTGCAGATATTACACAACTTATGCAATTTTCTAAATATCTCAATGATCAATATTTTTTACTATTACAATATTTAATTAAATATCATCACCAAGAAGTATGAAAGTGAATTTCTAAAGGTTTTTCTAACATTTTATATAATATTCAATTATTTGCAGGTTTTCGGTAGCCTTTCCTCCAAATATGCCGTAAAGGACTACGGCCTAACATTCACAGAGAAATGGAACACAGACAACACACTTGCCACCGATATCACTATTCAAGACAAGATCGCTCAGGGTCTTAAGATCACCCTTGAGGGAACATTCGCCCCACAAACCGGGTAAATAATATATAAGTAATAAAAAAATATTTCATACTGTTATATAGGTATATATTAAATGTTAAACAACAAATTTTCGTAAGTTTTTTTTTGAGGATGATGTAATCCTTAACACAAGGTGTAACCTTGAAAACACATTTTAATAATGAATTTAAGAATTGTTAATTTTACATTTGGTTAGTTTTAATGGCTTAATACTTTACATAGTTATCTTATTTAAGAAAATTGCACACAAAGATAACAAATATTTTAGAACAATTTAGATAATGGTTTTCTACATTATTTTAGTATTTACACAGAAATACTACTACTAAATAAAAATTCATAGATTATGACATAAATAAAAATTTCCTTAAATCCACAATACAATAAACCAACAAGATTATAATCAAATTTCCCTCCCGCAGAAGCAAAACCGGCAAGCTGAAGTCTTCCTTCGCGAACGACACAGTAGCGCTCAACACCAACGTGGACCTGGACCTAGCCGGTCCCATCGTGGACGTGGCCGCGGTCCTCAAGTACCAGGGCTGGCTCGCGGGCGCCAACACACAGTTCGACACGCAGAAGGCCAAGTTCTCCAAGAACAACTTTGCCTTCGGCTACCAGTCCAACGACTTTGCTCTGCACACTAACGTGTAAGTTGTAAAAGTAGAAGTAAATAAAATATACTAACACAGATTACATTTAGAGTAAAAGGCTTGTTTCATGTTCATGTCAATTTAAATTTTATGTATTACATAACATATCCTTAGTAAGTAAACTTTGAAAAACATTTTTAACTGACTCTGACTTAGCTCTTTGCTTCTTTGGAACTAGTTTTGGACACTCGATAATTTTTTAATAAAAAAAGCATTTTAAGTGGCTTTAGATTTCAAATTGTCTTTTTTCTGTTAAAAGTTGCCATTTAGAGACCAAACTTCCCATTTCTCACACGCACTATATTACAGCGACAACGGCAAAGACTTCGGCGGCTCCATCTACCAGAAGGTGTCAGACAAGCTGGACTGCGGTGTCAGCATGAAGTGGCAAGCCGGTTCCTCGGACACACTGTTCGGTGTTGGAGCCAAGTTCGCGCTTGACCAAGATGCTTCCCTCCACGCTAAGATCAACAACAAGTCACTCATCGGTCTTGGATACCAACAGAAGTTGCGCCCAGGTATGTGGACAATAGCACTTGGTGTATTTAAATCTTGTTTTACAATAGGTTTAAGACTAATTTTGTGTCAGGAGAATCTGCACTTCCTTAAAAGTAATGTAGAAATACTCCTTAACACTAACGTAATATTAATTGTGTAATTTTAAAGATCTCTGTGTGTCTGTATACACAGTCGGTGGTTAAATCTTGTTTTACAATAGGTTTAAGACTAATTTGTGTCAGGAGAATCTGCACTTCCATAAAAGTAATGTAGAAATACTCCTTAAAACTAACACTAAATTGATTGTGTTATTTTAAAGATCTATGTATACAGACACAAAGTCGGCAGAAAGCGACTTTGTTTTATAATATGTGGTGATTTTTAAAACAATCTAAAATTAACAGTAGATACGTGATGTATCGACAATCATACTAATATGATTTTCTACTTATAAGAATCAGAAATCATCCAGGTTAAGCCCATGGTCATGTGAGGATTATAACTAAGTGATTCTTTATATGACTTCCATATACATTGTGATTAGGCGGTTTAGTAAAACTAGTAGATACTAGTTATAGCTTCCTATTTAAACCACACCTCGGTACACAATTTACGAATAGTATGAACTGAAACATGACACTGATTGTCTTTATTGGATATGTAATAGAGACTGTGTAGTTATTGTTAAAAAAAAAGAACGTGTGTGCCAAATTCAAAGATCGATCGTCGCCTTACTCCATAACATGATGGTATTGCCATTACGCGACCTTGAAATTTTACTCTCAACGCGCCAAGTTTCACTTAAAAACCTTTTATATATTTAAGCAGGCTTTTATGTATTAAGACATATTAAATCTTAACATTTACGAAAAATTAAAAATGTAAATACGTAAAACAATTTAATTATTCATATGTAAATAAAATTTTACGTGATTTAACATTCGAGATATCGCGTGATATTTCATACATCATCTTTTTATCTATGTTATATAATACTTGACATAAGGCACTTGAAAATAATGGATGGGAATGGGAAGTTGAAAATGGTGATAAAAATAGGCCTAAAAAATCTTACGTTTCTAAAACCTTAAAATAAACACCTTTTTTTTTTAAATTATGATTTCCTGTAATATTTCTCACTATGTTTAATAAATTGCAATAATGGATGTTGCCAATATTTTGATGATTTCGAAGTAAATTGATAAATATTTTGTATGTACAGTATATTAATAATACTCCATCACCACTTCAACTATGATCATTGTGGTTAATTTAAAAATCTTTACTTAACAATATCAGGTATTTGATTTTAGGCTTGTTAGGTTCTTATCTATAGTTGTATTTTTAACCGACTTCAAAAAAAAGGAGGAGGTTATCAATTCGGCCGGTATATATTTTTTTTTATATGTACACCGATTATTCCGAGGTTTCTGAACCGATTTACGTGAATCTTTTTTTGTTCGATGCGAGATGGTGTCGAATTGGTCCCATAAAAATTGTATTCGGATAGGCCCAGTAGTTTTTATTTTATGAGCATTTTTGTCTGTAGGTATTTGTAAATGTTGCAAGTGCAAGTTTGAAGTCGGTTGTTTTTAACGCAGTTATCACTTGTGTAAGCTCATTTTCAGTTTGCTTTATGTAATATGATGTGATAAGATACTGTGAAAGAGCATAAATTGTATAAGAGATAAACGAGTTATTTATTAATGGTACAATCTTTTATGCAAAAAAATATTGAAAGAAATAATTTTCTTATATATTCACTAGCTTTTCGCCTGCGGCTTCGCTCGCTTTGTCTAAAACCAAAAAATTATATGGAAAAACCTTCCTCTAGAATCACTATCTATTAAAAAACCACATCAAAATCCGTTGCATAGATTTAAGATTTGAGCATAGGTACATAGGGACAGAGAAAGCGACTTTGTTTTATACTATGTAGTGATGAGTCGATTTTAATTCTTTTGTTAATTAAAATCGAATGTGAAGTAACAACGTTTTATCGCAAATTTTCGTATACTTATACAACTTTATCGTTACAGGCGTAACCCTTACACTGTCTGCGGCCATCGACGGGCAGAACTTCAACGCCGGCGGCCACAAGGTGGGCGTGGCCCTCGAGCTCGAGCCCTAGGCGTATCGCCATACAATCTTAGACTTGTAGATAAAGCCTCTTACTGTTATATTACAATGTATGTCGCAAAATCAAATGAAAATACGAGTGTTCTGTGTAAATGAGCAATAAAATTGTCATAAGTTCACCCTGCAAGTCTGCCGACGGACTCGGTCCGTTCGCTTTCCTATTAGTATTAGCGATCCGTATTATGTATGTGTAAGCACGCATCTTTGTCGCTAAATAAATATGTTCAATGGAAGTCAATCTATATCGCGTTGTAAATAAGCACCGATGGTGTATCCTTATTGATTGATTGAGAATAAATAATGAATAGTCTGTTGGAAATATGTTTTTTATTGCCTTTACTGTCCTATCCTATCTTCCCTATTGAGTGTTGTTGAAACAACATTTATTTCATTTTTTTGAGTCGTTTATCGTTATATCAAATTTTTTATTTATACTAATGATCTTCATTTTGAGTTATTTATTTCAATATAAACAATAAACTACGATGATTTTTCATTACAATGTAAAACGTTAGATAGTTTCAACCTTGGAACAAAAATAATCCGTCGAGTATAAATAGCTATCGATGACAATGTTCAAAGCTAGTCGATAAACATTACGAAGTTCCCATAAGTACAATTAATACGCACAAAATTGATAGGGATAAACAAATTTTATCTACTTTCATTTGAATGCTGCGTAATTGAGCGAAGTTAAAAATAGTTAATTATATATTCACCCTAATGTTCAAGAATTTCCATTTCCTAAACTATAATATTATATTATGCATATAATAAAAGGGTACAAATAATATGAAGAGTGTGAATCTCAGGAACTGCTGGACTGAATTGTTATGTTTTGAGTTGAATAGTCAATTTGCTCAAAAAGGCTATAACTTTGTACTTGCTCTGTGGGCATCAACTCGCTCGTACGATGTCGGTGAAACCACGGAGCATAAGAAACAGTAATAAAAAAAAAACAAAATTATGTCTGTCTTTTTGCTTGGTACACGCTAATCTCTGGAACTTCTGGGCTAAATTCAATGGATTTTTTCATTCACTATAGGTTATTGATACTACGATAGGTAAACAATATGGTACATAAGTAAAATGCCGCAATAGCAAAAAAATGTCTCAACAGTGCATTATAAGCTGAGATTATAAAATTCAATGATATGCAACACCTCAATTCATCTATTGTCGAAAAATCAAAAAATTGTAGACAGTCTGCGTACCTACCTTCAGGATACATCGCCCATTTTTGCAAGTGACTACTATCAAGCTGATTTTCCGTACTTTCGATTGTGGTAGCTAACAGAGATAACAAGGATAAAATTTTTTGATTTGATGGTTCTCAAATATTTATTACGCAATTTGTAGGACAATATGTCTGTTGAATTATATAAACATTAACTAAGTGAAAACAAAAAAATCAGCTTGTTAGTAATCATTTATGATGACCTCGTTATCGATACACTTTGGAAAGGGGGACTCTTTGAACAAACCATAGATTTTGTAGGACAAATATTTTTTCGAATAATTTAGGTAATTATCTTGAGATTGAACAAAAAAAAATTCAGTTAGTAGTAAATATTTGAGAACCATCAAATCAAAAATTTTTTATCCTTGTTAGGGGCCATCCATAAAGTACGTCACACTAATTTCATGAGTTTTTGGGAACCCCCCCGTGCTTGTCACAGGTGGTCACATTTCTAAGACCCCCCCCTCCCTAGTGTGACGTCACATGTTTTGCAATTTAACATCGAAAAATTATTAAATTACTTAAAACAGCAGTTCCGAGATTAGTTTTATTTCCATTTAAATTAAGTACTTTTTATGAAATCTACATAATATCAAATATTTGAAACAATAACAAAAAAATAAACTACCTAACGAATAAATATAAATTGTCAACAAAACAATTTAAACCGTATAGACCTAAAGAAAGAGTTGGACATATTTTTTAGTTTATATAATTTATATTTCAAATTACGCGATTAGTAGGTACCTCTAGATTTTGAAATGTGATGTCACGAAACTTAGGACCTCTCCCACCCTTTGTCACACCATGTCACACTTTGTCGACCCCCTCCCCCCCTCTTTACGTGTGACGTACTTTATGGATGGCCCCTTATCTCTGTTAGCTACCACAATCGAGACTTTCGTACACGAAATTATTGGGCGTCTCATCAAAATAAAGCCACAAACGGAAAATTAGCTTGATAGTAGTCACTTGCAAAAATGGGCGATGTATCCTGAACTAATAATAATCTCATATTGCGTACCTATTGTTTTGTCGCTAGATTGTCTTGAATCCTGATAATACAATATGTTAAATGTAATGATAATACAGTATGAAAAGGCAAAAAAGGTGCGCAAAAATGCGAATACGAAATCTAAAATTCGTCAAGTGCAGTTCATATTTTTTCCTATAGCAAGGGCACGCTGGAATTAAATGTTTATAGGAATCATATTCTTTGATAGGAATATATTATGCGATAATGCGTTGGCACAGATCACGTCATGTGGGTGCATGTGGTTTGTAAACCGACATGGTGTGATGGTGGTTTCGTAACAATGCTTTTCATTTGATGCAATGCATTGTGGTGATAGGTATATAATGATAAATTGTTGTCTATTCAATATCTAAATGCAGGCTGGATCCACGAATCTCGACCTTCTTGTTTTTTTTGTGAAGTAGTCTATCATTGCGCTATCACTACTCAATTTTGTTATGTGAAAACTACTCTATATTTCAAATATAAAAAGTCGCGACAATTTGTCCAAGTAGAAATATAAGTAAAATGCTTCTGCGCTTTGTTTTTAATATACGGCAATATTTATTTATATATCCAACGTTGTACAAAAGATTTTTTAGCAATTAATTTTTCCACTAAGGAGTTACGAACTAAGCTATTAGGTGAATAAAATACACTTTATTTCATAGGTAAGAGATTTATTAAAACGTTACATAAGTCTACTGAATCATTTCTTCCTCCATAAGTTTGGCCATCCACTCAGGTTCGGCGGCTGCGATCTTTTCTATGAGACTGTTCACTTGGTAGCAGAGACTCTGGATTTGTTTGTCCCATTGGGGTAGTATATCGCGAGCTAGAAAAAGAAAAAAAAATAGGTTAGAATTTTTTATAAAAGACATACTGGTAGTTTTCCAATTACATCACTAGAGCGCATTATGCGGCATAATGCTTAAAGTTGAATGATTCAACTACAGCAACGCTTCGCACAATCGAGCACTCTTAAAAGTAATGCGCGTGATGCGTGCAATCGATGCCAACTCAGTGACAGAATTTTAATTTTTCCCCTTTAAGGGCTGATTTTTCAATCCTAAACTAAACTTATTCGTAGAATAACGTATTAAACTACCATTTGTGAAATGTATTCTAATTGCCAGTATTTGACAGTTTACATGTGACATTTTAATATTATCGTGTAATACTTTATTGGACGTGTAAATTTTATCCAAGGATTGAACTATTTCACTGTACGAACTATTGAATCGTAAACAATGGACTATTGTTAATTATTTAAAATAATAATTTAAAAAATATATTCATGAGTTTTCAATCTATAGTGGTTTAAAGTTAACTCAAAAATGGAGCATTTTCGTAAATTTTCTAAAAAATCTTAGAGAAAGTGTAAGAAATGTTATAGTATGCTATATATTCGTGATCTACTCAATAAGCTCTTTGATTTGATACCCCACACGGCATGATTTGGAAATTTTTATTTTTTCCTTTGTATGCCATATTTAATTCCCGGGGTGGGGAGAGGGGGACCACAAAACTGGTTGGCAACATCTGTCTATAGGATGTCTGGGATCTATACAATATATATCAGAAGTCAGATTTAGGTCCGCTATTTTTGCAAACGAACATCTCCTTGGAGCCTGCTCTATCTGTATTGACTTCAAATCTGTTTACACAGGGTTTTTTTTTCGGGTCAGCACTGATTTGCCTCGAATTTGTAGTCAGTTACTGACCCTGTGTAAATCAGCACTTATCTTGTAATAGACAACATACTAACGGCGAGTTTTTGAGCTTATGAAAATATAAAATAACAAACTATATCGATGTATAAACCACTTAACCATTATATTATCGTCCGTCATATCACACCTTCAAAGCATACCACACTTCACTTAATTCATCTCCATCCCTCATCGCATCACATTTCACTTAACCCACACACAAATACACATACTCTCAAAGTGCACAATAGAGTTGATCTGGTCAATATGTCCATTCATCCTCTTCTCGCTGATCATATAGCTGGCGATGCGTTCGGCGTCTCCAGCAACGCACCAAGCTCTTCGAATGTTATGTTATTCTAGATCTTATATTGACAAACTTCATTTAATTCGAACTTAAATAACCCATCATATACTCATAGCCACACCATACTTCACTCATTTGCACTTAACCAGAGGCGGCTCGTGACAAAATTTTATGGGTGTTCACTTGAAATAAAACACTGAAAATACATGGTGTAAAGCAGTACAATTTAATTAAAAAATACTTATAAAGGAAATGCATACGTCTTTCTTTTTGGTGTGCAATAATATCTATAACTTGACACAATCTATTAACCTTCGTAAAATAATTATGTATGTTTTCATCGACACGGTCATTGAACTCGCGTATTGACTTTCGGTACGCGGAATCTAGTGCTTTACGAATGTCTTGTCGTCCGGTAGACGCCAATTGCAGTTCATTCGACAAATGGTACCTACCGAGATTGTGAATGTTTTTTCATCTTGATTGAAAGATGAGCTAAGTCGTCAACGCCCGTTTCAGTCCAAGCACTCTCACCTCCGCCGGCCGCGCCCGCTTCAAATAAAAGACACGGAAAACAAAATAGTTTGTTGCTTTCATGTTCATCACAACCACACAACCACGGTGTTTTCACATATTGTTCGGATTTAAACACACGCGTATATGTTTTCGTTTTTGTCGTATATTTTTGCGTAAGGTCAAGTTCAGGCCGTGGCGGTCCCTTAGCTTTCAATTCAAGCCGAATTTGTAACGTTTTAACACACTTTTTAATGAACGCCACATTATAATTGTCCATTTTAACACTCACAAGTAATACTGATAACTACAGGCTATTTCAACAGTCAACACGTATCTTATGATTTTAATTCGAAAATTCCCGATTATAGGTACATTCGCGCGCGTGCAAGTTGACTAGAGTGTTTGTTTATATTTGAGTGGCAACGTCGCGCAATCGCTGTTTTGTGTACGGGCGCGCGGTAAAAACGAACCGGCAACGTTTGCGGGAGCGGCGCTCCGAATTTTGCTATTTTTTCATAGAAAATCTTCTGTTTCACGCGCAGGACTCTGACAAAACTATCTCTTTCACTCCTATTGGATTTCGTATTAGAAAATGTACTGAATATTTTTTCATTGGAGCGCAATCGTGAGCGCTCCGCTACGCGCGTTTTATAATACTGTATTATACCTACAGGTGTATGGAATGATGGAATGATGGATATATTCATTGGTATTGCCAGTAGTTTTTTACGATTACGATTGATTTTAAATAGTAATAATTAATATTAATAATGAAATTAAGGAGTATGATTTTATTATAATTATTTATGGGAGTTCACTGCACCAGCGCTCCTTAGGGCGAGCCGCCTCTGCACTTAACCAATATCTGACGGTACCTAGTCACACCATAATACACGTAATTCGCACTTAAATCATCTCTAACATCCTAGCCACACCAGACTTCAATTAATTTATACTTAGCCCACCACCAAAGGCCTAGAGCCTCCCCAACACTTCATTTTATTCACACTAAACCCATCTCTAACGGTCCCTAGCCACAACACACTTCACTTTTTTCACACTTATCCCGCACTTAATCCTACTTATATAACCGCACATACTCTCAAAATGCACAATAGAGTTGATCTGATCAATGTGCCCGTTCATCCTCTTCTCGCTGATCATATGGCTGGCGATGCGCTCAGCGCGTGCGGGCGGTGTCTCCAGCAACGCGCCGAGCTCTTCGAACGTTATGTTGTTGTATAGCTTGCTCGCTGAGAGCAAGTTGTGCTCGAAGACCGCTCGGTCCAGGATCGTGGAGCCGTCTGGTGTTGATGCCTGGAATAGATTTTTTTTTAATAAAAACCTTTCTACTTTATTATATACTGAATATTATACTTTTAATATAATTTGTTATAGTTTGTTTTGATTTAATTCAAAAACTATTCAATCGATTTCAAATATTCTTTACCATTAGAAAGCTCTTTTAACAATCAGCATCGTCAGTTTAGAAAAGCTCGGCATTTTATACTATGCTAATTGTCAAGCCGGAGGATGTATGACACTTAAATCTTTTAGTTGTATGTGGGGTATCATGTATTTTAAAAAAAGTAAATGTATTCAATTATAATAAAAATAATGCTGCTTGGATATTGTTACAGTAAAAGTTCTAACCTAAACAGAAAAACTAACTTCTAACAATCAGAAGTCTTTCCAACAATATTCACTAACCTTTTGATGTGTCTGCATGAGAGCTTCAAACTCGTGCAATTCAGACCTGCGTATGATGCGGTCGAGGTACATCTTCTCGAGTATGGAATACGCGGGTAGTTGCTGGCAACGCTCATCCTTGAACAGGGTTGCCAACATACGGGATCTTTGTTGACCTGGAAATTTTGGTTATTATTTAAAAAGATTATAGTAAAGGACCATGCAAAAAAATGTATGGGCAGTGTCCCATCCCATCAACAGACATGGGACAAGTTTCAATATCATTATTACGTCCCATGAAAAGTCAGTACCAATTTTTAGTTCGGAATTCGACGGGGTTTTTTTTTTAAAAAGACTTTTGACAAAAATAAAGTATTTTTATTTTAAAATAAAAAATTACATTTTAGACGATAATTACAAAAAGCAATTGTTCAACTAGACATTTTAAGTATTAATAACACAAAAACAATTGTGCAAGTAGACACTTAATAATAGTCGCAAACAAGCCGATAACGCACAAATAAACAACGCGAACACAGCAGAACGTACTAGCCACGACTGAGGGAGGTGCGCGGGCGCAGGCGTCGAAAGGGTGCGGTCGGGGTAACGGAGCAAGGAGGGAGGGTAAAGTACGTCTTACGGCTGTTCTCTCTCGAGTTTTTTTTAGTTAAATAGTACATTTTTAATTCAGTTCTTAATACTTAATAAAACTGTATAAGTATAACATATTTTTTTTTATTGCACGATAACCCCATATCCTACAGTGATGTCGCCATAGTAAAAAATAATCATAATGTCGAGATGTATTTAATGAGATATGTTTGGCATCTGTTGATGATATGGGACGATTTTTTTAAAACTGTATAAGTATAACATATTTTTTTTTATTGCACGATAACCCCATATCCTACAGTGATGTCGCCATAGTAAAAAATAATCATAATGTCGAGATGTATTTAATGAGATATGTTTGGCATCTGTTGATGATATGGGACGATTTTTTTAAAACTGTATAAGTATAACATATTTTTTTTTATTGCACGATAACCCCATATCCTACAGTGATGTCGCCATAGTAAAAAATAATCATAATGTCGAGATGTATTTAATGAGATATGTTTGGCATCTGTTGATGATATGGGACGATTTGTTGCATAGTCCTTTAAAGGGAAATTTCATAGAGTTTGAGTTGGAATTCTATTAACTATATTGTCAGCTAGTTTTTTTTATGCAAAAAATTAAGAAAACTAGAAATATGGCTACCAATAGCATTAGTAACATTAATGCTACTTTAATTAAAGTTAAAGAAATTTTACATTAAAATAACTCAGTTTAATTTAGTGTATATTAATCACCTGCTGAAGCCAAAACTGTACAAATAAGGGCATTCCGCAAACATGTCATTCTTTCATCTTCATGAATTATATTCCTATATGATAATTCATTGTATCTTTGAGCAGCTTCTATGAATTTCCTGAATAAAAAAAATATAATATGTACAGTTTTTTTATAATATATGAACATCTAGACACTAACTAGTTACAATAAATCACAATGCTAATCACATTTGTTTTTATATTGAGCCTAAAATATGAAATTTTTAAAGCAAGCAAAGTCGGGTTTTAACATTATAACATGCCTATTAAGATATGAACTTACCTTCTATAATCTAATACTCTTGCATAGCATACTTTATAATATATTTGTAGTTGTTCATTAGTAGTCTCAGCTTGTAATAATGATGCCCTGTTCACAAAAGCTTCGGCTTGCACTGGATCATCCACTTCTAAGTAAAGACGCGCGATTTTCAAGTATGTCTCGAGTTTGTAGTCTACGGAATATTGTCTGCAAGGGTAAAGTTTTTAATTGTTAATCTATTACATTTTACATGTGGTCAAATATGTAGAGGTTAAAATATTTTCACTTAAAATTTCCAAGACTTAGGTGATATACTATATTGTAACCATAGATGCAAATTTGTGCTTTTAGTCTAAGATCCCACCGCAGGATTAGTACCGCAACCTTAAATATTCATCATCTTTAACAGCCGGAAACCTTTATTTGCGGGCGGATTTAATTAGGCACCCATGTATGATAATTAATAGAAAAAAATTAGCTATAATTTGATATATAATTCATAAATGTGCGTGATGAACGTATAAATGGATCGAAATCATACCTGTTTGCAACAGGCTGCGAAGAGGTTGCGGCCAGGTGGAAAACGGCAACCGTGATTTTTTAGAATATTATTTTAAATAATTTGCTATGATGTAGATTACATTTTATGTACAAAACAAGTAAACGAAATTTTTTCCCAATAATCTATTAGAAAAAATTTAATTAAACATGCTTGAAATTTGACTGGAAAACTAGTCGATATAATATTATATTCTCCTAATTATAAATACATGTACATAAAATTTTGGTTTCATAAAAAAAAAACTATGAACGCACTAATCCTTCGGTGGGATCTAGTACTATTAGATACACGATATCTTTAAAGTTATGCTAATAAAAAATTTTTGAACACACTTTGCTTATTATATTTTTACAGTTCGTGTAAATTAGAAATTAAATTAATGTATTTACATACTTCTGTCCTGTCTCTAGCGGTATGCCCACTAGAACATTGGCAGCTTCTTTCCAATTCTGGTTGCGCTCATAAATATCTGCCAAATGTTGTCTGATACTTGCTACCTGAAAATTAATACTACAATTTATTATATGTCCAGTTCTAAGAAACATTATACGTTTCAACTCAAAAAGAGATACAGTGTAGCCATATTCAGATAAACGTTTTCTTAGGGTAGTGTCGGAGTATCGAATTTGTCTGATTACAAAATGCTGCCTAGAGAATCCCCTTTACTAAATAATATATCTACCTTCCTAAATAAAAGAAGAATATATTTATTAGCTAAAAACATAGTACAGATCGATGCCAAAAATGGTATAGTTCGTCATGTTTCGCATATTAGTATGCAAATATGCGTAAAATTAAATTAAATACAATCAGATATTAAAATTAAGTCCCATAACAATCAATTGAAATATCATTCTATATTTACTAAAAACTTTTTAAATCAACACTTAGCTCTAAGACCCTTTTTTTGAGCCTTGAATACTCTGTTTATGCTGGTTGAGTTATCCCATAAAGTCCTTACGTTTATAATATAAATATTATAATAGATATACTATTATATTATAATAGATGATACATAACTGAGGTATGTAGTAAGAATAATTTTTCAGAACGAATGGTCCTTAAACGACGTGGAGTGAAAACAAATTTGTTATATGGGATTTCCAATTACAATTGCTGTCTAACAAAATGCCTTATAATTACTTTGATTGTACCTAATTATTATGGAACTGCATTATTTTCGTCTTTGCTAATCTAGCTGTCGAGTTGTTTATTTGTTACTATTCAATTATTCTTGCAAGGGACAAGGGATTTTTGTCCACTAAAATATATAACATAAACTGTTGACCTTGAAAAGAATAGAACACGTGCGACTAGGCAAATAGTTAATATTTTTTTAAAGAAACACAATTCAATATATCCTACTACTATTATAAAGGCGAAAGTTTGTAAGTATGGATGTATGGATGTTTGTTACTCTTTCACGTAAAAACTACTGAACTGATCACAATGAAATTTAGCTCACATCTAGAGGGTTACTTGGATTAACACATAGGATAGGTTTTATCCCGGAAATCGGATACGGGAACGGGAACTATACGGGTTTTTCTTTAAAAATCATAACTATAAAATGCAGTTCTGTCAAGAGGTAACAATACAAAGTATAAAAGTATATAATATAATAATAAAATTATAGTACCTAAACGAATGTGTATTTTTTTACAACGAATTATTTAAAATGGTTCTTAATGCGGATTTCCAAATGAACTGGCGCCACAGAAGTACAATATACATTATCGTAATACTGTGGCATGTCTGTGGCTGGTACGCATTGAGCGGGAGTAACGCTCATAACCCTCAAAATATGAAATTTTCCTTTCAGACGGAGTCTTATCTTGTCCTGGTAAAACTGTACATTATAGGGCGTGGAGTTGAGAGTCGTCAATTTTTTTGTGGTTAGCTATTGTCCTATGGAACCTAAATCTGAAATTTCACACCGTGGAAACTTTTAGTTTTTGAGTTACAAATTGAAAATCGGAAAATTACTGTAGAAAGTTACTCTATCTTGTTTTTGTTGTTACGACTCTCAACTCCACGCCCTATAATGTACAGTTTAGCCCAATTCATGTGGCATTGTGGTCGCATTCGGCTTCTAGATGCTTCGGAAGTAGGTACAGCTTCTAGATGCCTCAAAAAAAAATCATATTTCATTGTACCTATGTCGATTTTAGTTATTTAAATAATGGCAAATAATTTAAATAAGGAATGTTTGATTAAAGGGTCTATGGGTATCTGATACAGTATATCTATTAAAAGACAAGCAAAGAACAATTAGGAATTTTCAATTACGGTGTAATTTAATTTATCTGACAAATATAAAATCAATACATACCTGCTCCTCAAAGGAAATGACTCTAGGTTGGATAACATCAAGAGCAAAGTGAGACACTGTCTGAGAGACTGGGTCTGGTAGCAGGGACAAGTGTGTGCTCACATCTGTTAGCAGTTGACGTGATATCACCAGGCTGACATTTTCATTCACAACTGAAAACCAATCATTAATCAATAATTTGTAGCTATAAATTAACAAAAAAAAATTCTTGTGTGGAAAATTTGCAATCCGTTTAACTTGATTATATTCTGATAATATTAATTCAATAAGTGCTCATTCGTGGAGGTAGTTAACTTAATAATAATAAACACTCACTTGCTTCAACGAATGCTTTTAAACATTCAGCTAGTTCATTTTCAGGGTTCTTTAAAATTTCCAGTAAAACATTCCTATACCTAAAAATAACCCATGGGTTAATAAAGAAGTAGATAATTTAGTTGTTCATTATTTATATCATCGTAAATATAATGTAGATCGTACTTTTCTGCTTGATCTTTGTGTAAACCACCGGAATTTCTTAGTTCACTAAGATATTGTCGAACACCTTGCAAGTTAAGTGGCATGTTTATTTGGCCGATAACTTTTTCAATAAAAATATATATTACAATTTCTTTTAATTATAAATTTTTTAAGAATAAGTTCGTCTAAACTAAATCTCACTGTGTGCTGTACACCTTTTATTATTTAAATGATATTATGTCAAACTTCAAAGTGACATCTTCAACGAGAATCGCAGATAATTAAACTAGGATACGACGATTTTTTCACAGACGCTCTATATATTATATTATTATAGATCTTTGGTGAATATCACAGTGAATATATGTCGCAGAAAGTCTATTAATTTTGAAATCTTAATAAAAACTAGGTACTAGAAATGTTTACGCAAGGAACAATACGTGTGATATTTGAACAGTTCAAATCTTAAACATCGTAAACTGAAATTTTAATCTGTGGATTATTTAATCTGTAACTTTGATTTCTCTATGTTGGTCAAATGGTTTTGACATCTACAGACTACACAATTTACAAAAATTGAAAGAAGCGCCATTGGGTTATTTGTGCATTTTTCAAGTGATTTTAATATTTATGGGCTGTTTAAAGTGTATATATAGTTTCAAAATTGTAGCTTGATATTTCAACTTCCATTACAATTATAATGACGTGCTTATTGGTGATCCTCTAGATACAAATCTTCATTTTAAGATTTCCCAGTTTGTTTTTAACCGTGGATATTTGTGGAAGAAATTGAAAGGATTTGACAATGTAAAATGGCGGCGTCTTTTGAACTCGAAAATGTTTTGGTTTTATTCACTTTTTTTCACGTATAAGAATCAGTTTTGAATGTTTTTGTGATCTTAAGAAGTCGAAATATACATACAACAATGGAACACAATTTGGAAGAATCTCTCAACTTGGATAGCGCTATGAGAGTGAGTGTTTTATAAAAATGATTAGTTCATTCATTTAAATTTATTGAAAGTTTTCTCATTAAATATTTAACTTTTTAATAATTATTTAAAGTATGTAATTTTACTGAGAATAGCCTATGCTATTGAAATATGTCTATACATATTTCAATATTTTCATGTTAATGAATTTTGGATGTAAGTCAAATAGATTCTAAAAATAAGAATTTGGATAGGAATGGAATGAATATGAATGGTTTTTAATTTTTTTTTAGGTTGATTTTGACCAACCAGAAGAAACAGTATGCCACCAAGGTGATATAATTCTTGACAATGCAGTTCAAGAGGATATTCAAATGGAATTTGAGCATACCGAGGAGCAGCCAATACTTATGGATACAGGAAGTGAAATAATAAGTAATTATTCATCTAATAATAGTAAAATATTTGATTTTTTACTTACTGAATTTAGAAATATACATTATGTACGTCCAAAATTTATAATCATACAACGTCTGATTGTCAGTGTATGTACTTATTTCAAAAAAGGCTTGTATGTAATACCTGTTTAATGTAACAAAGAATGGTAGAAACTAATCTGAGATACTGTATGAATCCAAGCGGATCATTTTTTTTGTGTAAATTAAAGAGTAAATCGATTTTAAATATGATTTATTCATCGATATTAGAATTACTTTTGTGTTTGATACCCAGTTAATTGAGGAAAGCTGTGTGTTAAACATTCTTTAATGCATATGAGCATGTTGTAGTAGCACCACAGGGCAACACAACTAGTATGTACCATAAAATTATTATCTATAATTTTCGCACAATAAAAATTATTAATAGAAAAAGATTTATTTCAAAATTATTTGTATTTTCATTTCCAGTTTCTGATTTAATTGGAGGTCAATTCAATTTACAAAATGATCAAAGTGATCTACCTGTATTGAGTCAGCCTGAGGTAATAACTAATAATTCTTTTTATTATTAAAAAAAAAATGTTATTTGAATACTATTATTTATTTATTTTGTAATTATTGTGATAATAAATTATTTGGTATGTTTGTAGCAAAACTACAGTGTTGTACCACAATCGGACACAATGCTGGACCTGCAGTTAAATCCACAAATTGTCACAACAGCATCTGATCAACATCAAAAGAGAATAATTAGAGTGCAGGTATGATGCATGTCGCATATTTAAAAAAACCTGAATATGTCACATGTTTTTCCTCATTTGGATAATATAAAAATAAAGTTCTATTGTATTTTATTTAAGTTAACGCTGTCACAGGCAGCTACTTTTGTTTGTTATAAAAATAATGTATAAAGTTAGATACCACCAAAAAGTCTAAGAAAGTGTAAGTTGAAGAACAAACATTTTAAATACACATTCATGTCATTCATTCATTTCATTTCATTCATTTCATTCATTTCATTCATTTCATTTCATTCATTCAATCATTCATGTTTAAAAATTCTTTACATTACTCATGTCTTTCCTATTTACAGACATCTCCCAAGAAGACTGTCACGTCTATACCACGGCCAGTTGCAATAGCTCCCAGAATAGCTCCCAAACCTCAAAACTTCATTAAAACCGCTCAAGGGAAACAGATTGCTATAGCACCAAAGCCAGTCGCTTTGATGACAAACAAAAATGTGATTAAAAAGATGTCCATAGCAAGCACTGTGCATGGAAACAGTTCGGGAAAAGCTGTTCTAGGTAATAATAAATATTATAATAATTTTTAAATTTAGTGTAGTTTATGTATTAAAAATAATTTTTTAAGTACATATTATAGCTTTTAGTTTAGTTTATAGACATAATATTATGATCAATATTGGGAAAAGCCTCTGGCTCCTGAGACACAGTTTAAAACTAGTTCGGGAGCCAAAGGATTCATTATTTAGACCTGTGTTATTATGTCAATAAAGAATTTTATTTAAAAAAAAAAAACTTTCTAAGACAACTAGAAAATGTTTTATTTCCAGCACAAATTGGCAAGCAAATAGTTATGGTGCCTGCAAACGCTCAAAAGATAAAATTAGTATCTACATCTCAAGGTAATGTGACTTCACTTCAACAGTTAGTGAGATCTGATGGTGGCCAGGTAAAGTAATTATAATTATTTTATATCGTTTATTTACAATTAAGTACCAAAAATGTGATTTAATTTAATTGTTGATAAATAATATACTTATTAAATTTATCCTGCATAAACAATCTATTAAAAAAAAACATATTCTTTATTTCAGGCTCAAATATCTAAAATTGCAAATGTCTCACAAGGAAAACCAATGAAGCTTATAGCACTGCCAGGTTTGTTAAAAATAATATAATATGAAGCATGAACGCTGTTATCTATACATATAATAAATCTGTAGAAGGGTCAATTCTGTACATTGAAAATATTGAAAAAATAAATAGCAGGGGGTGTTACTGGATCGATACCAAACCCAAATATGTGATTAAAAAAATTTTTGTCTGTCTGTCTGTCTGTCTGTCTGTCTGTCTGTCTGTCTGTCTGTCTGTCTGTCTGTCTGTGAAGGCATCACGTGAAAACTAGCGGTTCGATTTCGATGAAACTTGGTATAATTATACCTTATTATCCTGGGCGTAAAATAGGATACTTTTTATCGTGGGAAAACACGTAGAAAAAAATTAATCTTAATTTTTCAGTTTTATCCATAGACGTTGTTCCGTAGAACCGCGAACACACGTTGCGTATTATTATAGGCATAGCCGTATTTGGGAATTGGGTCCAATAGATATTTATAAGATGTTATTGACAGAGGTACTCAAAATGGAGAAATAACCATCCACGCGAAGACCGACATCCGCGCGGACGGAGTCGCGGGCGGAAGCTAGTTATAAATATATTTTATTAATTGTTGAATGAAATTTATTCAAACACCATAAATCATATTTTTTCTAAGTTTAAAGGAGTAAATTGGTCAATACATTATTGTTAATTTCTTTTTTTATCACAGATTGATACTAGATAACCAGAAAACAACTTATTAATTATTCTACAACAGGAACAGAGTACATAAGAGTTTATATGAGAGAAGAGAAAATACTTTTTATTACTATAAAAATATGTCTCTTTGCAGGTCAACAAAATGTGGATCTAAACAATCCGGCCATGATAACAAAGTTAGTACCGGCGGGCGGTAAATTACAACAGGCGCGGTATGTCACCGTGCAGTCACACAAAACTATGCCTTTGGCTGTTGGGAATAAGGTATTGTTTTGTTACCTACTGATATTGAAAAAGAAATGACCATTATTTTAAAAGAATGAACATAATATGTCATATTTATATGGCATATTTGATGAAAACGTAGAAGCTTCTCTTATTTAAAAATACTGAATTCATTATATCTATCTTGCAGCGACTTCTTGATACATAAAGCGAAAAAATGATATATGATTTAAACTTATGTTCAATTTCAGGTAATAATGGCGTCACCAACAAAGCAGGGTGTGAAATATGCGAAAAAGCAAGAGATGATCGCAATCAAGCCTATGCCTGTGTTGCTACCTAAAGGTATTTTCATTTTATTTTATCCAATTCTCTAGAAAAATTGTGCAATGAACAGTAGTTATAATATTTATTAAGCTATTGCATAGCTTCTATCGCGGACCTAGAGCGCGGGGACCGAATCGAGAAATTCCGTAACGAAAAAACCTCACGCTCCCCACTCCGACGGGCGGAGGTGTGGCTTGAAGGCATAGCATGCAATAGCGCAATCGCGGCAGTCTCCGAGTGCCACACGTCGTTTTTTTATAATATTAAATGCTGTCTTGACCAACAATGGCAAAGAGTGTTGTTGCACTTGTCTTGTGTAAAAGTGTAAACTTTTCAAGTGTAACGACACTTTTTGCCATAGTTTTAAGCCGTGCGGCGTGCGCGTGTTTCTCTGTCTGTCTCTCTCATAGAAAGTTATTGGAACGAAGTGCCTTATCGCGCGTTGCGAAAGGGGGCTAAACGGAAAAGTTGTAACGACACTACTATAGTTGTGACTTGTGAGCCGTGCGGCTTTTTCTCTCAAAGAACTTCGTTCCACCCTGGTAACCCTTGACATCTTTAAATATAAATTTATAAAAAATAGAAAAAATTCGATCATGATGAGGCGCATCCTTTTACGCCAATCCATGGCGGATGCTTGACCATAGGACCAAAAATTTTCTATCCTTTATAAATTTATATGAAATATTTTTGTTATAAATTATATTTCAGGAGCAACTCCAGTGTCAGCTGCCAATAAAGTTGTAGTGAATGCAAATTCATCACAGAATGTCATATTAAAAACTACAGCACCCACTACTCAGGTAATTAAAAAGAAGTTGTAAGAACAATTTTAATATAAAAATATATGTACATAGATATGATTGTATCATAACGGAACTATTTTTCGAATATCATGTTTGGTGTGTGGGTTTTTATTTTTGTACTTTTAGACTACAAGCCCGCATAGGAAAAAATATGGGTCAAATGAACCACCAGGGGACATATCTAGAACGATAGAAGAGCATAATATAATAAGATTCATCACTATGCCGTCACTTGTAAGCTGTCCAACTGAGTGCAGATGAGAATTGAAAAGTACAGGTAGACTCGGTAAATTTTGGTCATATATTTTTGTACGGCATTCTTAACCATCGATAGATCCATTAAAAATAATAAGAAACCGCTCAGTGCCGTACAAAAATGGTGGTCCACAAAGTCGGAATTTTTATTTAAATTCCGAGAGTTACAGAGGGTAAATTTGGTCATTTGACCATGTACGGCATCTGTGTCATACTATGCCTATACTGCTTTTAATCCATTATTCCGCAACGCCGTACAAAAATCATGGGGACAAGGGGAAAAAATCGAGAGTTGCAATCCCCTCTCTTTCCCCACTCCAGGGGGTCATTTGACTAAGTACGGCTTCGGTTCCAAAACATTATCTAGCACTCAAAAGTACTATTAAAAGCAATGCCGTCAAAAAATAATTGTTCTTTTAAATGTATACCAATAATCATCTTAATTTCATCGAATTCTTGATATAAAGAGCTGTAAGGTCATTTGACCCTGTACGGGAACTTTTTTTTTAACATGATATTGTAAAATTCAATTGTTGTATAGTATTGCCGTTCAAAAGAAACCGTTCTAAAAAAAGTTATAGAGAAATGCAAAAACAGAAATTTTGTAAAAGTTTAAACATCGTAGATTAATGAAATATAATAGTTTTCTACACTTTATTCGTTGTTTTAAATAGTATTAACATAGATAAATTAGGAAAAAACGATGCCGTACATTTTTGTGCAGACCACATCTTTTAGGCTGATGAAAGCGACGAAAGCTACAATTTTAAGGGTGCTTTATGGCCATTTGATACAGTACGGCATTAAAATATTTTTACCCAACTACGGCAAAGCAAAAGGAGGGTTATGATTTTGACAGGTCTTGTATGTATGTTCATCTATTCCCTCGTAACTTCTAAACTACTTATCAGAATTCGACAAATGACATATCATTAGAAGCGTCTGAATTGTTCACTGGATAACCAGCGACCAGCTAGCTAAAGGCTATATTGGGTTTCACAAAATCTAATGTGGCGCCCTCTAGCGGACAAAACATACAGAGTAAAAAATAAAGTTAAGATAAATATACCGTGTTTGGTATCATTTGAAAGCGCTTTACTTGTACATTTTGAATATGTATATATTACTAGCATTTGCTTGTGACTTTACCTGTATTCATGGGCTGATTGCATATAATTCACATCTTTTCGTTCATAGCTTCTTTATTAGTTCATCAATTTAACGGAGTCCATTCCACCTGACTGGTGATAATTAACCACCTCGAGCTTCTTAATATTAATGTATATTTATATTTTATTATCAAAATATAAAGCAAACATTTCGTTATATGGATTTTTTTCTTTTTCACATTTTTCCCCTTTGAACCAACGAAAATGTACGGCACATGAAAAAATATTATCTATGCATAAAATACTTTAAAAATAAATTTATTTCGTGTTGTGTCAAATGACCCCCTGGAGTGGGGAAAGAGAGGGGATTGCAACTCTCGATTTTTTCCCCTTGTCCCCATGATTTTTGTACGGCGTTGCGGAATAATGGATTAAAAGCAGTATAGGCATAGTATGACACAGATGCCGTACATGGTCAAATGACCAAATTTACCCTCTGTAACTCTCGGAATTTAAATAAAAATTCCGACTTTGTGGACCACCATTTTTGTACGGCACTGAGCGGTTTCTTATTATTTTTAATGGATCTATCGATGGTTAAGAATGCCGTACAAAAATATATGACCAAAATTTACCGAGTCTACCTGTACTTTTCAATTCTCATCTGCACTCAGTTGGACAGCTTACAAGTGACGGCATAGTGATGAATCTTATTATATTATGCTCTTCTATCGTTCTAGATATGTCCCCTGGTGGTTCATTTGACCCATATTTTTTTCCTATGCGGGCTTGTAGTCTATTTGCCATATAGATTATTTATTGTTAATTGTTATTTTTTACTTGAAGGCGGTGAAAGACAACCAAGCAGAGCCATCGCGAACACAAATTCATCAAATAAATGTACCTGGCAAGGGTGTAAGTAAACACTACTTTACTCATTTCATTCTGCATGCATGTTTATCACTCTTTTTTTTATAAATACATAAATTGATTTCATATTTTTTTGGTAATTTACAAATTTATATGTATAAATAACGCTTTCCAGTTTTTGAAGAGAAACTTTTTTGGCGCGTTGAGTGTAAAATTTCAAAGTCGCGTCATGCCAATACCGTCACGTCATGAAGTTTCACTTCTGACATGGCGCACACGTTCTTTTTTTCTTAAGTAATACTAAAGTATGAAACAATTTTCATAATTAATATTTATATATCTGTTTATTGAAAACTAGCTTTCCGCCGGCGGCTCCGCCCGCGGTTTCAAAGAAAAACTCGCATAGTTCCCGTTCTCGTGGAATTTCCGGGATAAAACCTATCCTATATTACTCGTGGATGATGTAGCTTTCGAATGGTGAAAGAATTTTTAAAATCGGTCCAGTAGTTTATGAGCCTATTCATTACAATCAAACAAACATACAAACAAACAAAGTTTTCCTCTTTATAATATAAGTGTAGCAAAAGTACAGTAGACACAGACGTAGTAAGTTAATGATATTGTTTACAGATTCAATACATTCGTCTTGTAACGAATTCGTCGTCGGCGCCGGCTAAAGCGGTACTGAAACAGCAGCAGAAAGTCATCACTGTACCGTCTAAAGGGAATATGATGATGTTGGCCGATAATAAAGGTTAGTTGAATATAAAAATTAATTTTGTTAAAGAAAATTATTGTATGAGGATTGAATGTGTAAAAAACATTTTAATGTACTTATATGTAAAAAAATGTGTTTTATTTAGTTTGTATTAAGAGCTAGCGCGCAAGAGCAACTTTTGTCTCCGCAACTATTTTGTCTCTTCCATCAACTCTATGGTCTAGTATGAAAGTGCGCGCACGTAGTGACACAACTCCCCATAGAGTTGATGAGAGAGACAAAATAGTTGCGGAGACAAAAGTTCCTCTTGCGCGCTAGCTCTTAATATTAGATAGGAATAAACAGTCTTTAACACAAAAAAAAATTAAAACTTTCAATTATTACTTAGAGCCAGCGCGCACGAGCAACTTTGTCTCCGCAACTATTTCGTCTCTCCCACCCATGGGCTAGTATGAAAGTGCGCGCACGTACGCAACGCAACTCCCCATACAAATTGATGGGAGAGACAAAATAGTTGCGGAGACAAAGTTGCTCGTGCCCGCTGGCTCTTACTTTTCCGTATGTCATAAAAAATATTGTGCTCTTCTTTCAATATGTATACTATTTGAATGTTAAAATAACTCCAATACAAGAAGCTTATATCTAATACACTGGAGATTGCACTATGACCAATAACTTGTAACAAGAAAATATGATCTAGAATGACGTCAGTCATGTTTTTTGTCTCTTTCTGTTGAGTGACCACGCTGGTTTGTAAATTCAGGATTTTTCAAAATAGAAAAAACTAAAAATCATGGTCTATAAATAATAACGACAAAGGTATATTTTTAACAGTATTTATATTATAATATTATGGTCATACTTTATAGGTACATACAATTTTAATTGGTATAGAATGATAGTTTTAAACAACTTTTGGCTACAAAGCTTGGATATGAACCGATATATAGCATTAGCATCCTTTGTAAATAGAGGAAAGTTGTGATTTGCATCAGATGCTGTTTACCAAATTGTAAGCTACTCAGATCTTCTTTTGAAACGCGTTGCTTCGACTGGTCAATTTCAAGCCAAAATCATCAAAGAAAAACTGTTTAGCGGCCTTCCACAAATTTCAGCTAACTTTACAAAGTTTATTTTTCAAAAGGTATTTTTTTCTGGGTCGTAATCCTCAGTAACCTTGATGGGCACATATATTTCTTTTTATTTTACTTTTTGGAAAGCTGAAATACCTACGTAAAACAAAAAAAATATAAGGTAAGTTAAAAAAGTATAAATTTCAATGTAAAAACGAACAATCATTATAACTACATGTGAGTGCAATACCGATGTCGTGTGTTGTTTCATTACTAGTAACAATCTTTAAAATGGTGTTCTAAATTTTCATTATAATATTGTTATTACAATATATTCTCCTCGCTATCCATAAAAACTCGTCATCATGGTTACCTTACTTGTTAAATTTGTTTATTGAAAACTTGTTGAAAAATGATAAAGTATTGGGGAAATAACAAATTTAACATGACTGCTTACTAAAATGATGCTAAATTAGACAATTTTTACCATTGAAATGATTCTAAACAGGTAAATGCAGGAGTATTGAGGAATATTGTAAATAACGTAAATATACACTTGCCTGTGAAATTCTATGCCAGAATTCGGTGTCCAAACGCTTCTGCAATTTTGCACAATACAATGCATTCTTTATATTCGGAAAATATTCATTAAATAAGCAACAATATTAACTTAAATATTCGAAGCGACGCAATTTTTTTGACACACATGCCATATTGACAAAGTGAGAGTTGCTACAATTTTATTATGGTGACTACCCATAATCAGGGAGTATCGCTTTTTAATAATTGGTTCAGATACTTATTTTATTTAGCATAAATAATAATTGTTTCATCCAACAATGCTTCTGAATGACGTTTTTGGCAATTTATCAACAAACTCATGTACAAAAACTAACCTTTTGCACAGAATATTACAGCATACATAGTAGCCTTGGGAAAACTTCGTATTAACAGTGGCAATACCAAGTTAGGTGTGAAAGTGATAAAAAACATGAACTGGGCAATATTTTCTTGTTACACGTCAATGTTCATACCGAAATCTCCAGTGTATTAGATATAAGCTTCTTGCTCCAATATTAAACTCTTGTCAAATAAAAACAAACTTTATCACAAAATGGAAAATATTTAAAATTACAAATCATTTTTGGAAACGCATGTTTCTGTATTCAAAATCAAATATTTAATGTGACATGGATTAGAACGAATTTTATAATTTTACTAGCGGTCCGCCCCGGCTTCGCCCGTGGTACATATTAACGTTTTCTCTACATAAGAACCATCCTCGTACTTCAAGGAATATAATAAAAAAAGAATTATCGAAATCGGTTCAGCCGTTCTCGAGTTATGGAATTACAACGAAAAGTGGCATTGATTTTTATATATTAGATTGTCATCCACAGTAATTCAATGTATGTTGTGACACGAAAATAATAATAATTTATATATTTTTAGAATAATAATAAAAGTGTAATATTGTTTTTATTTATACATTGTATATGTATGAAGTTGCTATTGTGTAGGTATGGTGATAAAATCTCAGCCAAAGTTGGTGAGAATAGCGCCTGTTGGAAAATCTCCATTACCTGTAACGGTAAGTTTATTTTTAATGTCTAAAACTTATTTTTCTTACATTTTTGTATCTGTGTTTAATTTAAAATATTGTTAAACCGAAAAGAAGTTTATCAATTGAGTATGACTGATAAGTGTATAGTTATATGAAATGATTAAATTTACATCTACCATTAGATACAAATTATAATTTTATTATTAAACTATAAAAACTTTCAATTCGCTAAAATCAAGTGCATTTTCATTCAAGCTCAAAGAAGTATACAAATAAATATTGAAACTATATTTTTTGAAGTGAAACTTCTTTATCGGGGTTGGAAAAAAATTTAGTGTAACATTTTTTCGTTACGCGTGACATTTTTCCGTTGCGCGCCATCTTTTTCTTATCCCTACCACGCGTGATTCGACGTATTTCTGTAAAGTTGCATATAGTAAATTATTTTGTGAAAAATAAGGTCATAAGTTTCACTTCTTACGTGTACACTAGTACACGCACACATTTTTTTTTTTGTTTAATTTAAAGTATATTTTCAGCAAGCATCGCGTTCGTCACAAAGCTTACTAGCGCCTTTATCTCCAAACAAAACGTTAATAGAAATGAGCGAAGAGAACCAACCGCATATATACAGTGATACGCAAGAAGCTGAAATCGATTCAAAGGAGGCTCTAAGGGCGCTAATAGAGAACAGTATGGGGGATGATGCGGGTGTAAATCATGAGGTCACTATGGAGTTTAAGAAACGTGTGGTAAATATAGCTTTTTGTTTTTGTATTTGAAAGGAATGCTTTTTTGGGATAAATGAATGTATGTTTTTTATGTCAGTATAAATTTGTTGAATAGGTACATAGCTAATCACGCTACCTTCTTACCGTCGAATTTTTTTTTTCTATTAATATAAAATATATATGTCTATGCTAAGACCCACATTTTACACACCATATTATAAACAGTTTCAGTTATAAATAGACTAACAAACATTTGAGAGTTTATTGATAAACAAAAAGATTTTTAACTTTGTTTTAGTAAATTCCCTATGCTCAATAAAAAAAAATAAACTTACTCACTCATATTAATAAAAAAAAAACTAAATATATTAGAATTATTTTTATAGAGTTCAGAAGACGAGAACACAGCAGATAGCATGGATCAAATGGATTCGAGCGTCCGATCGGAAGAGCACCCTCTCATTGTGATACCGTCCAACTTTGAGCACATTGTTGAGGTGCAGAGCGACTATAATAAATCTGTAAGTATTTTAGTAACTGCTAGCTTCGTGTAACGGCTTTGGCCATGTCTTATACATATTACTGTTTGGTTTTGCTTTTCAAATTTTTTGAACAAAATTGGTTGAGAAAACCTATTCAAATAAGAAATACGATGCTACTGTTCAAATTTGTTCAAATTGATATGAACAAAGATAAAGCAACAACTCATTCTTTTAAATAAAAAGCGACGTGTGGCACTCGGGAACTGCCGCGGTAAAGCTATTGCATGCTATGCCTTCAAGCCACACCTCCGCCCGTCGGAGTGGGGAGCGTGAGGTTTTTCCGTTACGGAATTTCTCGATTCCGCCCCCGCGCTCAAAGCTCGCTATAGAAGCTATGCAATAGCTTTATAAAATATATATTATTCTTATATTTACGATATTTAAACGAAAATTAACATGAGTTTATTCATGTTTCAGACTGAATCAGAAAATAGCATGTCAATGATAAAACGTGAACAAGACTCGATGAACACATTCGAATCTATGAACAATGAACAATCTTATTCTGAGCCTGGTAAGTTTTATAGTTAACATATTATATGCAATATAAATTACATTTTTATACATTTTCCCGATGAGTCTTTGGGCAAGGAAGTATATTTTTTAATTTATTTTATCGAAAATTAAAAGAAAATTGAATTTTTACAATATCACATAAAATATATTGAATGACTAAGATAGCTTCCAATAGTGAAATTATTTTCTTTCAGTGAATACTGTCTAAATGAATATGTTAGATTACTATGAATTTTATTATATTTCATCAAATTATCGTGACCGTATTACTCAATTTGTTAATAAAAAATGAAACTAAAAGCCAGAATTTTTTTTTTTCAGAAATAGAATCAACAGATCTCGGCCTGCGGCCGCGCAAAGCGTGCAACTGCACCAAATCGCAATGTCTCAAATTGTATTGTGATTGTTTCGCGAACGGCGAGTTTTGTAACCAGTGCAATTGTAATAACTGTCATAATAACTTGGAGAACGAGGAACTGAGGCAGAAGGCGATACGGGGATGCTTAGATAGAAATCCACACGCTTTTAAGTGAGTTTTATAAGAATTAGAAGTTTTTCTTTTTAAACTGGTTAATTTTAAAATGCATGATAATAAATGCATAAAAAAGTCATGTTTATGTTGCAAATAAGGCCGGTTGCAGAGCTTCACCGACCATCAGTGCGTACGTCAGTCGCGCTGTCATATGTATGGAGATACGCGTGCGTATGGTCGGTCTAGCTATGAACGGTTTTATGAATTTCCATAGATATGACAAGCACGACTGACATGCGCACTGATGGTCGGTGAAGCTCAGCAACCGGCCTAAAAATACAAATGAGTCTTGTTTTAGATCCTGTTGAGTTTCCAATATTTTCTTGTTTTCAGATAAAATATTTTCTTATTTACAATGCATATTTGTCATTTTGATAGTTTTTAGGTGCAAATGAAGATATTATTTATTATTTTTTTTGTGTAAGACAAGTGATGACGTGAATTTTTTTTTGTAATTTTTAGGCCAAAGATTGGTAAAGCAAAAGCAGGCGGGCCTGAAATCGTGAGGAGGCATAACAAAGGATGTAACTGTAAGAGGAGCGGCTGTTTAAAGAATTACTGTGAATGCTACGAGGTGAGATATTACAATTTATTATTAAAAAATAGTTTTATTGACATGTAGGCAGATTTTCTATGTTTGTGAGTCTTGATGCTGGTTGTATATTCAATGGCTTAATTATTATAATAATTATGTTTAGTTCTTGTATTTGTGAGTCTTTATGTTGATTCTATGTCCAACGGCTTTATTGAATATATTATTTATATTATGTTTTAATGTTACATGTGTATGATAATTAGGGATGCATCGATACGCCTTTTCGCCGATACGATACCGATATGATACCGATACTATTATAAAAATATCGGCGATACCGATACGCTTAATGTGAATTAAAAAATGAAGGTATGATAAATAAATCACAAGTCAGATTTTTCTTTTATTAATATAAAAAGTAGAGACATAGGTTAATTAATAAGGCAATTAAAAGTTTTAGTAAAAAAAATTAAATTTGATAAGAGTTTTGTTTAGAAAACAGAGTACTTAATCTTAAGTTTGGGGAGAAAGGCAATTTCGCAAGTCTGTTTGAATATCTGGAAAATAGTCTCTCAGATCACAGATGCAACAGAACTCATTTGGAAACTACTACTACTTTTGCGCAATTTTTTTCAAGTTTGGGTATAAAACGTCATTGCGCCAGAAAACGAATGCATCTCTCGATATATTGGGACAACTCAACAACACACCCACAGGCCGTCACTTTACCTCCTGTCACTTTAACTTGCGTCACTTTAACTCCCGTCACTTTAGCTCGCGTCACTTTAGCTCCCGTCACTTTAACTTCCGTACTTTAGCTCCCGTCACTTTACCTCCCGCCACATTAACATCCGTCACTTTACCTCCCGTCACTTAAACTTGCGTCACTTTACCTCCGGTCACTTTAACTTCCGTAACTTTAACTTGCGTCACTTTACTTCCGGTCACTTTAGATTCCGTCACGTTACCTCCCGTCACTTTAATTCCCGCCACATTAACTCCCGTCACTTTAACTTCCGTCACTTTACCTAACGTAACTTTTGTCATTTGTTATTTTAAACTACATTTAAAGTTTCCCTTTATTATCTATCTATTCCCTAAATCGAAATAATTTTGACTTTTACTTTACCTCTCGTCACTTTACCTCCCGTCACTTTACCTCCCGTCACTTTACCTCCCGTCACTTTAGCTTCCGTCACTTTACCTCCCTCCACATTAACTCCCGTCACTTTAGCATCCGTCACTTTACCTCCCTCCACATTAACTCCCGTCACTTTAACTTCCGTCACTACATCCCGTCACTTTTGTCATGCGTTATTTTAAACTACATTTAAAGTTTCCCTAAGTATCTATTCCCTAAATCGAAATAATTTTAACTAACTTTCACTTCAACTTTAACTCCCGCCACTTTCACTCGCGTCACTTTAGCTCCCGTTACTTTAACTTGCGTCACTTTACCTCCCGTCACTTAAGCTTCCGTCACTTTACCTCCCGCCACATTATCTCCCTTCAAAACTTGAAATTAACATCCTTTGCCAATGCGATCCGACCTGATAGCAAGTACTGAGTTTATAGGCTTAGGTGTGAAAAATTTATAAATAAAATGCTCTATGCATTTTGTAGCCATCAATTCTAAATGTGAATAAAACGAATAGGGGATAGGACTTAGGAGAACCAAGAAAAATGGCAACTAAACACAATAATTACTTGTGTTTCATATAATTTACTAGCTTTCCGCCCGCAGCTTTGCCCGCAAAGAAAAACACGCATAGTTCCTGTTCTCTTAGGATTTCCGGGATAAAACATATAAAATAAATAAATTACCAAAATAAAATAAATAAATATCATTGGATTAAACCAATCCTATGTGTTATCCAAGTTACCTTCTGTGTGCTAAATTTCATTGTAATCGGTTCAGTAGTATTTGTGTGATAGATTAAAAAACACACACATACACATCCTCACAAACTTTCGCATTTAAAATATTAGTGAGATATAATACTTTGTATACCTTTTCTTGTATTTTAAAGTTTAAATTATGAACAAACCTATTTTTTTATAATGTTGTAACTTAAAAATTTGTGTTTCTAGCAATTTTTCCTTTATCTGTGTTATAAGACGTTATTTTCACCAAATTTCAAGGCTCTGTGTTCATGAGAAGTACCCTGTAGGTTTTGAGTTCCATGTAAATGTCGAAATTTGCGAAAATTTTCAGCATTTACGGCTGTATCTTTTGATGCGTTGGTGTGAGTTTGACTTTTTCACAGCATCAAGGGACCGTAGACTTGAGTATTCGATATAAATTTCAGCTGATACCAAAAACAAAAACATGACTGGATCATTATGTGAAACAGCTTTTCAAATTCACGACAAATCTAATAAAAATATTTCTGTAGCCTAATTTTTGTCATTTTCGAAGCCAATTTTTTTTTGGTAATACAACTAACTAGGAAACCTATAGCATCTAAGGTTAGATAACCAATCAGAGCCACGCTTGAGGCGTGGCACGAAAATTCGCGATGCACGTGAGTCTGACGTTGCCAGATAGAATAAATTTGTTAAAATAATGCAGCAAAATATAAATAATACTTTATATTTTAATATTTTCGTCGGAACCGGGAGAACCGGGTTTCATATTATTCAGACCCGGTTCTCAAGATCATCAAAAAACCCGGGTTTAGCCGGGTTTTTCGAAATCGGGTACACCCGGGTGCATGCCCTACTCACAAGCGCGCGGTTTCCCCGAGCATAGTTTATGCCTCGTTTGCAACGGAATAGGCGAGACAACACGCTCGTTTACACTACATTTTTAAATTAAAAAGTATCGTTGAATCGGTCATAAAAATATCGTCGATATCGGCTAACCCGAAGTATCGCCGATATATCGGTATCGGATGCACCCCTTATGATAATCGATGTTATTTAAGTATTTAACAACTCCGTGTGTACCAGGCGCGCATAGCGTGCACGGCGATGTGCAAGTGCGTGGGGTGCCGCAACGTGACGGACTGCCTCGAGCACGGCCGCCTCGAGCGTCAGCGCGCGCCGCCGCCCTCGGCACGCGCCCTCCAAGCGGACAAGTTAGTGTGTAGTGTGTGTGTGTACCAGGCGCGCATAGCGTGCACGGTGTTGTGCGAGTTAGTGTCGCCGCTCTTGAATGTCTTACGGGTGCAGTTAGTGCCGCCGTACTTACTCCCTGTCCCAACATTCTATATAAATATGTGCACTCGCCGCCGGTAAGTTTGTGCCGCACGTGCGCAGTTAGTGTCGCCGTCACATTACAATACAGTGCGACTAATAATATACGCGCGCGCTCGCTGTTGACAAGTAAATGCAAATTTTGCTGCATTTAAAGATTTTCGAAATTTCAAAAAAATAATTTAAACAGAATAAAAATGTTCGTTATTTTCTCTATAACCCCCTATTGTTGTTATACTAATTGACTGACCGACACACCACATATTAATGGAAGCAGAGTACGTGGCTTCAGGTATGTACTTAGGATGTAATTAACTATTGTTGTTATATGGTAGCAGAGCAATAAATAACAAACACTAAATAACATAATATTATAATATCCTTCATATCCTCAAGACACTAATTTTTGACAATCGACACTTTCGCGATGTAGATGAACATCCCGCAATGTACAAAGAAAAAAAAATCATGCATAATATCAAAATTCATCACCAATACATGTAAAACCGTACACAATCTATAATTATTATAGTGTAGTGCGGTTTCGGATTTGTGCTGCCCTTGTACAATAATGCCAAGTTGCGTCTAAAATATGATGATGTATTGCATCCTAGAGAGGGTCGATAAGAAGATAATATATTGTTCTCCAACCTCCACTTAAATATTGTTTTGCCCCATAATTTTAGTTAAACAATATATCATCATTAATGAACTTATTCAATACACAGGCAACCATGCAGCTTCATGACCAACGAAGTAATAGAAGCGGTGTGTCAATGCCTAGTAGCGGCCGCGGCGGAAGGCGAAGGGGTTAAAGAGGGTCGGAGTACCGAAGGGGTTTCGGGGGGTCGGGGTACTGACGGGGTTGCGGGGGGTCAAGGGGAATTGGAAGAGCCGGACCCCGTGCGTGACGTCATTGAAGAGTTCGCCCGGTGCCTGCAGGATATTATAAGCGCGGCGCAGTATACGCAACAGGAGGAGGTGAGTGGCTACTATATAAAGGAAATAGAGTGAATGCTTTTTCAAGGGTCATTAATAATAATGAATGTATGAAGTCGATCCAGTGTTTAACTGATACAGGCTGCATGAAAATTAAAAGTTAAAAATATTTTTTTTTAATATGTGGCTATTTTTTTTTTCAAATGCCACCTGTGGCTTTTTAATTAATTTATTTTTTTATTTTCATAATAACTTATGGTTTACTTTTCATTACAGGGCCTGGCGTGACGTTAACATTTATTATACCGCCGGCTCGTGCGGTTATTGTAAATTAATAAGCAGTGATAATATATTAGAGAAAATAAATATAATTGAACATTTGTTGTTCGAGTCGTTTAGTCGAAGGCTAAACGTTGTTGATTTTCACTCTTGTTGTGATATTTTATATTGTTGATGTATAACTCTTGTAAAGACAATATTATTTAATAAAGACTGTTGACATTAATTCAGAATTATAGATGAAGTTCTTTGCAAATGGAATTTATCATAAATAATGCTTAAGTGCTAATTAGGAATTGTATAGTTTCATATCGAATTGTATATATTAGAGAATATTTAACTAGTCATAAGCTTAACGTTGAAGGGAATGTGTATATAGTAATATAATAAATGCAATATGATTTTTATTCACGTGTTTTTTTTAATGCCTTTAATAAGTTTCATATCAATGACACACGAAAATTTGTACTTTCTTAAGCTATTAGTTCAGGATACATACAAAATTTTTTATCCTTGTTATCTCTATTAGCTACCACAATCGAGAGTTTCGTACACGAAATTATTCGGTGTCTCATCAAAATAAAGCTACAAACGGAAAATCAGCTTGATAGTAGTCACTTGCAAAAATGGGCGATGTATCCTGAACTATATCCTTCGCCAATCTATCGGAAAGTGAAACTATTGCATTTCCTGATTCAAAAATATTTTTTGTGAATGGAATTCCACTCAATGAATTATATAATGGATTAAATTTAAATGCTTGCATGCATTAATATGCATTATTCAAATAAGTTTACGCGGGAAACAGATTAATTTAAAATTAAACAATTCATCCTCTGTTGTGGCTCATTTTATTAAAACTGGATGACTGTTGAGATAATAAAATATTCGTTTTTATTTTTCTTATACAACAAAAGCTAAATGATGCAAAAAACGTAATTCTTACCTTTCTTCAATTTCAATCCGCTATATTATTACAAAAGCGCAACCACGGTAAAAATAGCCGGTGAGAGAGTTTATAAATACCACATCACAGCATGTGTATGTCGCCGCCGCATGTGTGCTTGAAATTATCTTACGATTATTGAAAAATAGTTCGGAAATAAAATGGATATTAAATATGAAGTTAAGACATCGGAAGAATTGGGCAGGTTTGTTTATCACGGATATTTATATTGAAATTTATAATTATTAATGAAAATATACCTACATGCCTTTGAATTAAAGATAGGGTTTATTTCGAACTGTATTAGTAGGGCAGGATAACTATTGTTTTAGAAAAATGGATTTAATTCTAAATTTCAGTTTTGGCTACGGAATCTAACGCCACCAAACCGATTTCATGTATAAATTAAATGTATATTGCTAGTTACAACAGTTACATGAATTTTATTTCTAGCTAGTATCTGATAACATTTTTCGTACGGTTGTATGCTTTCCATTATCTATAAGGTCCAGACAGACCTTACTACTTAGTTATATATACGAAGCATAACAGTTTTGTTTGTGAAAATATCTCCCAAAATTGGAAGCATTAGTGCATACTTTCGTGAAAATGTAATTGCTTTTTAGCATTTTTTAATTATAAAAGTTTTAATTACTTACACTAAAAGTAGGTATTATTTTACCGCAGATACCTAGTAGCTGCCAGGGATTTGAGATCAGGGGAGAGGATACTATCGGACCAGCCATTCGTGCTAGGACCGAGCAGTGATACATCTCTCGTTTGCTTTAACTGCTATCTACCGTTGATAAACAAATTTCACGTGTGCAAGTTCTGCGCGGTTGCGCCGATTTGCCCTGGCGATGGGTGTCCTGATGAATTAGCGAGTAAGTAAAATATTTTAAGAATATAATTTTTTATACTAAAAGTTGTTAGCATTGGGTGTAAGTATACCTACCTACCTTATTAATTATTCGTTTTATTCAGTACTAGTGATCCGCCCCGGCTTCGCTCGTGGTACATATTTCGCAATAAAAGGTACCTTTGTCCTTTCTCGGGTATCAAAATATCTCTATACCAAATTTCATGCAAATTGGTTTAGTAGTTTAGGCGTGATTGAGTAACAGACAGACAGACAGACAGAGTTACTTTCGCATTTATAATATTAGTATGGATATAATATTATGGCTATAAAGATCGTCTAAACTAATAAGAAATCGAATTCGAAACTAATAAGAAAACTTTCATTTCAGAATGGCACGTACAAAAGGAATGTGATTTTTTCAGAGAATTGAAACTGAATAGTGGTTTGAGTCCTATTAAAATGGTTCAAAATGTGGGCTCATTACTAGCATTACGAGTGGTTTTACAAAAGAATAATAATCCGAAAGGATGGGAAGAATTCATAAAGCTTGAAACACATTTAGACAAGCGAAGAAATAGTAGTGTATGGGAATTCTATGAAAATACGGTTAAAGTGAGTATCGTTTTCGGTAATTATCATTTTCTATTATGTTTTATAAGGTAATATAATATTTTCTCACACTCTTCATATAAAATATTATGTTTTTACTAAATTTAATTTTAACCTTTTTTATTTACAGTTCCTCGAATCACTAGGCCTTCCAGAAAACGATGACGATCAAAACTTAGTGCAGAAAGTCTGTGCGGCCATTGACGTTAACAGTTTTGATGTACGTGGTCCTCCAATCCCCACACTGGGCTATGCTGAAACACTCAGAGGAATATATTTACAGGCTGCGTTATTAGCTCATGATTGTGTTGGAAATACGTTGATATCTATAAATGATAATAACGTGTTATTGTGCCACGCTAGCCAGGATATTAAGAAAGGGGACATGATATTTTATAATTATACGGACCCGTTGAAGGTAAATCAAATATTTATTTTAAATTTTATATAATGTGCTCAGACGAAAAACCCGATCATAGTTACTTATGGAGCCAATAAAAATATTTTCCAATCGATAGACTGTACCTATTTCGTTACTTGGTCGATAAGCCAATGATTTACGAGGACTGCTCATAGGAAATCTAGTCAAATTATACTTATAGCGCATTTGCTGTAGCAATATTAGTTATTTGTTTTAAAAAAATACCGTATTTTATATACTTACCTACAGTATTCTTACCAACACGTTTCTTAAGCGTTATATATTTTTATTTTAAGGGAACAGCCTTAAGACAAGAGCATCTCCTAGTGGGTAAATATTTCCAATGTACATGTACTCGATGCAACGACGAAACCGAGTTAGGGACGTATATAAGTTCTGCACGCTGTCCTGCGTGCAAAACGGGATATTTGTCAAAAAAAGGAGATATATGGAAATGCAATAGTTGCAAAGAAAAAGCTGACGATTCGGTAATTGGCTATAAAGTTAAATGCTGTACGAACAAATTTGAAGTTATAAGTAAGTATTGAAATGGTATTCGTAATGTTGATAATTTATCTGTAACACGGAGAATGAAATCTGGTTTTTGAAACGGAAAAATTGCATATATATACGTACTACCTAAATATGTCCTGAGGAACGTAAAAATATTAATTAAGGGCAGGTTGTTAATCGTTTTATGCCTTGATAGTAGATTTCAGCAATTTTTCTTACGTCTTTTGTTTTTGGATCTATTTGTATTCTCCAATAAAGATTGAAAATTCCACAGATAAAAAAGATGCAAGTGAGTTAGAAGAATATATTCGTAACGTCTCTCTCGTGCTGGCTCCAAATCACTATTTACTAATAGATGCAAAGCAAAGGTTAGCGGGTGTTTTAAGAGACGCCATTAACAGAGAACCTAAACCCACTAAGAAAATGATGCGTCGCAAGCTAGACCTGTGTCAAGAACTCTTGCCTGTACTTGAAGTCTTAAGCCCTGGTATTAGCAGAACTAAAGGTAATGCTTGTAATTTTTTTAGGGAAATAAAAGAATTGATCTTTTGGATACCTACGTAGAAAGTCCGAATACTCGAATAGATACTTAAAACAGAAAGAGTTGAAGAAATTAACACCGTGCATTACAATAAACCGATAAGCGCGGGGTTGAACCCTGCTTTTGCAATAATGGAAAGCACATTTGCACAAAATCGTAAAATTTATAAGAACTTTTACTATAGATATAGAACTACCTACTGAAGTTTATATATGTGACTTTATGTTTGTTTCAGCAATTACGATGTACGAACTGCACTTAGCAATAGTGCAATTGGGTAAAAAGTTATTCGATGCACGTGAATTAACCGCCCCAAAATATTTAGTAAGTAATAATAGGAATAGCTTGCTTCATAGTTTGTTATCAGAAGATTTATTTATTAAATTATATAGATATATTAAACTTCGATAAAATGCAGAACATATGTTATACGTACCTATACTATATGAAAAAACTGATGATAAAATTATTTCAGGACGAGTTACTAAGTGCTGAAAAATATTTAAAGAAGGCATTGGAAATGTTATTAATTGAACCAGGAAATTCACCTGAAGGACAGCTTTGCTCCAAGGCCTTAGAACAATATAGAATGTTGAAAAACGATATGAGTAATATTCTGGATGGTATACATGAAGAGGGAAAAGTATACGTCACTGAAATCGACAGTGAAACTCTAAATGATGTGGATTAGTTATTACAATGTAATAATATATGCTGATAATTATATGTTAGTGCTGATTTACACAGGGTCAGTAGACAAGTCAGTCGCAGCGCCAATTTCGGCGCCGCGACAGACTTTAACTGTTTACATGAAGTAAGTAGTAGTGGTGCGTTTCTCACGGTGACCACACGTTTGTGAAGTCAGTGGGAAAAATGAATTCGCGAAAACAACTGAAACGACGATTTAATTATTTGTTGAAAAATTTATCAATTTTGCTGTTGAATGAGTTAATAGAAATTGTAGAAAATGAGATATAACTAAAAATTAACGACAATGGGTAAGAAAATGGATTTAGGGATTTAATATCCCAAAGACACTCGTTTTTGCCATATAATTGCAACAATTTGAAGGTTTCGTCTTCGCTTACGGGTCATTTTTATCGCCAGCGAAAAAAACGTGGTCACTCTACAACGCAGCAGCAATGACTAATCACGCACTTACTTGTCTGTTTACACGGGGTTTATTTGGCTGACTTGGGGGTGCGCGGGTAGCGGGGGGCGCCAAATGACTCTAAAATATTCGTGTCCGAATATTCAACTCAGCGCTGAGTTTAAGCCTCTGTACTGACTTCAAATCTGTTTACATAGGGTTTTTTTCGGGTCAGCACTGATTTGCCTCGAATTTGTAGTCAGTTACTGACCCTGTGTAAATCAGCACTTACTTTAATAAAATATTTATTATTCAAAAGCTTTTGTATTTTCATTGTTAATTCATAATTTAAAAGAAAATCCGAACGAGAACCTACTCAAGATTTTTGTTTTATGGACATAAGTAATCAGTATTTATCAAATATTATTATGGAGTCTTAATATGTAGTTATATCTCTATTTTTCTACTATTTACCAACAATATGAATACAGCTATGTACAAAATGCCGAATGCGTCTCAGAATACAGGGTGTAATCGTTAAGTGTGCACAGGCGATTTTTCCGTAACTATACTATTACAGATAACAAAAAACTTAAAATTGATATCGAAAGTACTTAACCTAACGAGTAAAATGTCCGTAATAAATTTTTAAAAATAAAACGAGAAACGTTTTTCTCCCTAATTGTTGAAAACCGTTGAAAACTATCGGATAAAAAAATCATGCATAATTATGGCACAGCTGATGGCTGACGACTCACGGCATCGGCACAGAGCAAGTAATATAAGCAAGTAATATATAGGTGGCTCACGGCTCACGGCCTCGGAGCTCACGGCAGACAATACCTAATCTGTGCGGCAGACATTATTTATTTATTTATTTATTTATTTAACTCTTTAATAGTTGTACAGATAGGAAACCTTAGAACTACTTACATATAGAACAGAGTACAACTATTTTGGCGGCCTTATCACTTAATAGTGATCTCTTCCAGGCAACCACGGTAAAAGGTAAACAAGCAAAATGATCACTATTGGCGGGACGAGAACAGAAAAAATAATAATTAATAGCAAAAAAAACAAAAAAAATAATAATGTATCCACCTTAAATAATACATGTCTATATACAATATCACATATACTATACATATACATACACAATATATAAATAAATATATACCTATATATACATAAATAAAATAAACAGATATACATACCAATTACATATTATATAATATACATAAATAAATAAATACCTACTTAGAAGGAAACACACTGATATTGAATAAGATAAAATTATTATACGAATACCATCTATATCTAATACAGATACCACGTACATATTGAAACATAATGAAAATATAAAAGAAAAATAAAAAAGTTAAAAAGATATTACTGGTCCGGATCAGAAGCGGAAAGAAAATGTTGTCGCACAAGTTTTTTGAAACCCGAAGGGGTCTGGGCTTGACGAATATTTAATGGCAGAGAGTTCCATAAATTGACTGATATCGCTGCAAAAGACTTGCCATAAAAATTTGTGCGTCGGCTTGGAACACGCAAGATGAGTCTATCCTCAGAGCGAAGTGAGTAGCTTTCACTGTGCAAGAAGGAAAAATTGGACTTGAGGTAGGAGGGTGCGGAGGGGTTAAAAAGGATACGGAAGAGTAGTTGCAAATAGTGTAGATCCTGGCGAAGTCGGATAGGGAGCCACTTGAGCCTTTTCCTGAAAGAAGAAACGTGGTCATATTTTCGAAGGCCGAAAATAAATCTAATACAGAAATTTTGGAGACGCTCAAGTTTATCAAGATGCTCGACTGCTAAATCAGGAAAACATGCATCTGCGTAATCAAGTATAGGAAGGAGAAGGGATTGCGCTAGCGTAATTTTGGTAGGAATAGGCAAGAAGTTACGAAGCCGCCGGAGCGTGGCAGAAGCAGCATAGATCCTACGGCTTAATTCCTGAATATGGTGAGACCAGGACAAGGTTTGGTCAAATAACACACCTAAGTTTCTAACTACCGTTTTGTAAGGTATAACAATGTCACCGATTTTGATGTTTGGTAAGATACCCCAGTCAATTTCCGAAATTAGATAAGGACTACCGATGATGATGACATTGCTTTTAGCTGGGTTGAGTTTTAGTCCAAATTCGTTACACCAGCTGGTTATGTTAGCTAATTCGGAATTAGAAAAATGGATAGCCATAGGTAAGTCAGCAAGGGAGGACTGGGTGTAAATCTGTAAGTCGTCAGCATACATATGGTACAGAGACGTCAGCCGGGAACATAAGGAGTTAATGAAGATGGAAAAGAGGAGAGGAGACAAAACGCCGCCCTGAGGCACACCGGCAGAGACCGCACACCAAGATGAGTACTTAGTATCCACCAAGATACGCTGCCTCCGGCCGTGCAGGTAGGAATGGAACCAGTCAATTACGGAAGGAGAAATGTTAAGTACACGCAGCAGACCCAGCAGTACGTCAAAGTCCACAGTTGTGAAAGCGTTGCTGAAATCTAAAAGAGTAAGTACTGTGAGCTGCTTATTGTCCATACCAGCACGAATATCGTCAGTAACCTTGACCAGGGCTGTAGTCGTACTATGACCGGGACGGAATCCGGATTGGAAATCACTAAGGATATTATGTTTGTTCAGGAAAGAGGTAAGTTGCTGATGTATTATACGTTCAAGGACTTTGGATAGGAAAGGTAATATGGAAATTGGACGGAAATCAGAAAAGGAATTTGGGTTGGATTTTTTGGGTAAAGGGATGACTTGAGCATCTTTCCAAACAGTTGGAAATGTACCGGTGGACATGGAGAAGTTCAGAATGTGAGTAAGGGAGGGAATAATGATATCAAGGATGGGAATGATCATAGTACGGCTAACAAGGTCACAGCCAACAGCATTTGATGAGATGGACAATATGTGTTTCTTAACATCCCGTTCGGAGACTTGCTTAAAAAGGAAAGGAGGATAAGCAGGGGTAGGAAAGGTGGAGAGGTTTTTGAGAGTACGGTGTTTCATATTGGGGTCAAGCGAGGAGGATGATGTAAAGTGCATATTGAGCTGGCTTATATCGATAGTATTAGGAAAAGCATTAGACTCTTTACCAATCCCCAAGCTTTTCAGAAATTTCCAATTTGTACCTGAATCACCGCTCTCAAGGGATTTGTGGATATGGCGTCGCTGAGCGTCTCTACACAATACATTGCAACGATTACGTATCCTATTGTACTTTGCCCGCGCTTCATCCGTTTGTGCGGTTTTTAACTTAGACTTGGCACGGTCTCTTTTTAAGGAAAGAGATTTTAATTCCGGAGTAAGCCAAGGTGCCGGTGTGTGCTTCTTTTTGACAGGTCGGAGTGGCGCAAATTTGTCGTATAGATTTAAAACAAATGCGTTGAATAAGGAGACTTTCTCATCTATAGACTGCGCATCGAACACCTCTTCCCATCTAATGTTTTGCGCATCGCAGCGAAGCAAATTCACGTCCATTCCCCCAAAATTACGCAGAAAAATGGTAGACGGTTTAAGTTTCGGAGAATGGAGCTTGTAGGAAAGGTAAATGAGGTCATGAAAGGAAAAAGCATCGGCTGAACACTGACCATGCTTGGATATGAAGTTGGGTAAGGAGACTATCATTAGGTCAAGTAGTGAAGGATTGCAGCCAGGAAAGTAGTGAGTTGGATTTGAGGAAAGGGGATGGAGATTATGGGAATTCAGGATGGAAAGCAGCTTATTACTACGGCTATCACCTTTAAGCAGACAAGTGTTGAAATCACCCATGAAAATTAAATGCTCATATTGGGGAGAGAGGTAATCTACAAGGGTTTCGAAGGAGGAAAAGTAATCTATGGAGAGAGAAGGACAATAAAAAACACCAAGAAGGATTTTAGCTTGCGGCAAAAGGACTTCAATAAGGAGATGTTCAGTGGAAGAGGCAGGAGGAGGTTGAGAGGAAGAGCAAATTAATTTAAAGGGAATGTGAGAGCGAAGATAGATAGCTACTCCACCACCGCCCTTGCCAACACGATCATTGCGTATAAGGTGAAAGCCGGGGAGAGAATAAGCTGAGGAGGAATGACACGGCTTGAGCCAGGATTCTGATACAAGGATGGCATGGATATTACTTGATATAAACGATGAAAGCATGTCGGGATAATGTGCCGGAATACTTTGCGCATTAATATGGATGGTATTAAAGTTTTTAGGGACTTTGTTGAAAAAGGAGTCAAGGGTAGCATCTAAAGGAGGGGAAATAGCACTGTGAAAACTATCATCACTACTGAGAGATGAATTGGACCAGTGTGAGAAAAGATCATCATTAATATTCAAATTTGTATCGACTGACATTTGAATATAAATAAATAAAATGTGTATATATATATAAATAATAAATAAGTTATATTCTACAATTTATTATAATATTATGATTAGGTATGCTATTGTCATTTGTCATTGTCAAATGTCAATTCAAAATGTTCAAAAGCAAACCAAGTCAAAACAATTGACGTTTTGTGAATTTTATGATTTGTAATTTTTGTTAGAAATTAGAATAAAGTAAATGTACCTATTTAGCTTTATATGCTTGCAATTTATTATAGCTTAAGGTAAACGAAAAACATAATTTTAAATTTTTAAGCTAAATATTTTATACAAGAGCAATGTTTCAATGTGTTATTCAATTAGTTTGTGTCGGCAAACCAAATTGCCACTTAAAAACCGTTTTATTGAGTTCTTACCGACAATTTAATGTTTTTCGTGTGAGAATTTTTTATTTATCCTTTATTTTTGCTCTGTAATAAATTTTCTTCAGCCATGGCAGATCAGTCATCAATTTTGGCGCTTTTTATCTTAGCGGTCGGTGTGACCGTTCACTTTTCATTGCATAAAGTTGAGGAAGGACATCTAGGGGTTTACTATAGGGTGAGTTGAACAACCTTTAAAGTAGGTAAACTTTAGAAGTAGAAAGTGTTTTATTTCATGAGAAACTCAATTGTAAAAAATAATGTATTCATTCGTTTGATTGATTGCATGTTAGTAATAGAGTATTTGTTGCAGGGTGGGGCATTACTTCCAGTAACAAGTCAGCCTGGTTTTCATATGATGGTACCTTTACTTACATCTTTTAAAGCAATACAGGTAAATATTAAATACAAAGATTAGCACAGAAGGCTTATATAATGTTAGTAAAAAATAATTATATTATTGTCTGTTTACAGACAACTCTTCAAACTGATGAAGTAAAAAATGTACCCTGTGGTACAAGTGGAGGTGTAATGATATATTTTGAAAGGATAGAAGTTGTGAACAAATTGGAACCCAGCAGTGGTAATATACTTTTTGTTTAATTTTGTTTCAAATATAGTACATATTTCAGATACTTCACTTCTTAAATTTCAGTAGTAATACATGATAATACTATTTTTATAATATAATAATTATTAATTATTATCTGTGAATTTTTCTAATTTTCAGTACTGGATGTAGTTCGTAACTTCACAGCAGATTATGACAAGACCCTAATATTCAACAAGGTGCACCATGAGCTAAATCAGTTCTGCAGTGCACACACATTGCATGAGGTGTACATTGATTTGTTTGATCAAATTGACGAAAATTTAAGAACTGTGAGTTGTAGACATGTTTATTGAATAGAATAAATAAACATCTTTAAGATAAGGGTGCAATTTACATAATAATAATAATTAGAAGTTAAAATAAAAATACTTTGATCATAGATGCAAGTGAAAAAAGTACTATTAACTTGATATTTATAATTGTTTAAGTGGAAAAACTTGATTGTCACATTTGCCAATGAATATTGCAGGCTCTACAAAATGATCTCAATGAAATGGCCCCTGGTTTGAAAGTACAAGCTGTAAGAGTTACAAAACCCAAGATACCAGAGGCAATTAGGAAAAACTATGAGTTGATGGAGGCAGAGAAATCAAAACTGCTCATTGCAGCCCAGCACCAAAAGGTACAACATAAATTTCTAATTAATAAAATGTATATTTCTATTGAAGAATAATTTTAATACATAATTTCAATTACTTGTTTGTTATAGGTTGTTGAAAAAGAAGCTGAAACAGCTCGACGTAAAGCCATCATAGAGGCAGAAAAGGAGGCACAAGTTGCAAAAATCCAGTACGAACAAAAGATCATGGAAAAAGAATCTCTACAAAAGATTGAACTCATAGAAGATAGTATTCATAAGGCTAAGCAGCAGACAAAGGCTGAGGCGGAATATTATAATCTCAAGAAGCAAGCAGAAGCCAACAAAATGTTACTGACTAAAGAATATTTAGAGTTGAAGAAATATGAAGCTCTCGCTGTCAATAACAAGATATACTTTGGCAGTGATATTCCTAACATGTTTTTGCAAGCCAATGTTGGTGAAACGAACCTCCCCAAAAGTGCTATAGTTGAATGAGTAATACTTATTCTACCTAAATATGAACTAGTCATTGAATAGTGCTGACACTGAGACTTTAGTGGTTTGATCTTACTGTGAAGGTAGTAAGAGTATGAAGTACATATTAATTATTATTATTTCTAAAGTTGTTGAGATTCTGTTTTGAATTTAACTGTATATAATGTGGACAATCATTTACAATAATGTATTTATAATCATGTGGGGTTTGTTTTTAATTTGCTAGTGTTCATGGTAAATATAAGAATCTATGTTATATTGTAAATAGCTTTTTTTACTGTTATGTAATAAAACAACACATTAAATAAGATACATATTGTTTTATTGAAAAAGTGACAAAGTATGATTCATACAGCTCGTTTAGATTTTGTTGAAAGCAGCAATATCTACAGATTGGACGAAATCTTCATATTCTTGGATCTTTTCAGTCAACAGATCAACTGATACTTTGTCGTCTTCAATGACACTCATGATCTGTAGTTTCTTAATACCATAACCAACTGGGACGAGTTTGGAGGCACCCCAAAGGAGACCTTCCATTTCGATAGAGCGGACAAGTTTTTCCATTTCAGCCATGTCTGTTTCATCATCCCAAGGTTTAACATCCAGGATTACTGAGGATTTGGCAATGAGGACAGGCTTCTTTGATTTTTTGTCAGCATATGCTTTCAAACGTTCATCGCGAATTCTGGCTGCTTCTGCATCCTACAATGAAATAAAAAAATTGTGATTAGTTTCCTATAAATCCAATTGGAAAACATTTGATTGAGAAAAATTGTTATTTGAAAACATAGCATAAAAATATACCTCTTCCTCATCTCCAGATCCGAATAGATCAACATCATCGTCATCATCATCATCCTTGGCTGCAGGTGCTGTAGTAGGTTTGCCGCCGGCCTTCAAGGGGCTCACTCCTTCAGCCCATGCCTTGCGTTCTGCTGGTGTGTATGAGGCGATCTGGTTGTACCAACGAAGGGCGTGGGGCAGGCTGGCAGCGGGCGCTTTGCCTACTTCATTGAATACTTGAACATCGGCTTGAGATGGAGTGTATCTGTATATGTCAACAGAGTAAAAGAATTCCTTAGTCACCCGCATGAACGAAACAATGTTTCAAAAACATTTATAGAGAAAATACTAGGTTTGACGTGGTGGAATTCTAACCTATTCTTAACTTATTATTAAAGCTTACCCAGATATGTAACTTTTCTCAGCCAAATATTGGTTCAATTCACTGAGACCTTGTGCAGATTTAACGTCTCCGAAAGCCATTTTTGCTGTTTATTTTATAAATTATTTAACTAGCACCACACCACGCGACCCGGTAGGAGTGAGCGAAAAGCGAAAGAGAGCGAGAGCCGAGACAGCTGAGTCTGACAGAGTCGTGCTATCGTGAGTTGTCATTAATTTGTCAAATTGATATTTCAGCTACCCACTAGCTACCCAACTATTCGACATTAGACAAATATTTTTAAAGTTTAGTTATAAAATATAATATATTCAAAAAATTATGAAATCAATAAATTATTAAATTTATCTACATAACTTTTTACAACTTTTATTATGTATTTGTGGTTTAAGTATAATATCTTAATGTGTGTTATTATAAATAAATCAAGTAATGATTAGATTATAGTAGGTTGGAATAAAATCCTTTATTAATTTGTATAGTGGTTAACTTAGAGTGGTTATAAATGTTTTAAGAAATTTTAAACATAATAACTGAATAACTATTTTGTCTGTTATAAAATAAAATTTTATGTCCATTTGCTAATCTATGCTACATATTTAGTTATTTATTTATTTATTTATTTATTTAGTCTTTTTGACTGGGTGAGAATGGTTTTCCTACTATTTTTTGGCTATAATGTTTTCATCACTAAAGTATATCTCTCAACTCAGTGTGCCTTCTGGCAAAGGCCTCCTCCAGTAATTTCCATTGCTTCCGGTCTTTGGCGACTCTCCTCCATTTGGGTCCTGCGGTAAGTTTAAGCTCATCTTCCCAGCGCATATGTTGTCGTCCTCGACTTCTCTTGCCATCCCTTGGATACCAGTTGGTGACAATTTGGCTCCATTTTTCTTGTCTAGATCTCAACATGTGGCCGGTCCATCTCCATTTTTGGAGGTCTATTCTTTCCAGGATATCGGTAAGTTTTGTTTTCGCTCTTAATTGCAGGTTACTTATTCGATCTTGCCTTTTGGTTCTTGTCAAGCTCCGTTCCATGCTTCTCTGGCACTTTGCTAATTTATCTCGATGGTATTTCGTAAGGGACCATGTTTCGCAGCCGTAGGTGATGCATGGAAGGATACAGGTGTTGAAGACTTTCCGTTTTATTGCCATGCTGTGATCTTTTGATTTTACAATTTCTTTTAGAGACCAAAATCTTTTCCATCCATTGGCAATCCTCTTATTTAGTTCTCTGGTTGTTTGGTCTCTAGTGGAGATTATCTGACCCAAGTAGCAATAATCATCGACATATTCTATTTGTTGATCTTCGATTATGATGGGATCCATTACTGAGTTGGTCATCAGTTTCGTTTTTGTAATGTTCATCTTTAAACCCACTTTCGAGCTCTCTTTATTTAGAGATTTGATCATCTTCCCTAGTGTCTTTGGATTTTCTTCCAGTAGAACAAGATCATCCGCAAATCTTAAATGGTTTAGTTTTCTTCCAGCTACGTTGAGGCCCAGATGCTCCCAGTCCAGATTACGAAAGACGTTCTCCAAGACTGCTGAGAACAACTTAGGCGACATTGGGTCACCCTGTCTTACTCCTCTCTTGATCCTGAATTCTTTACCCAAGGCTTCCAATTGTATTCTTGCTTTGCTGTTTGTATATATATTCTTAATAATGTTAATATACGTAGCAGGTATACCTTGCCTTCCTAAGCTCTCCCATATTGCTTTATGACTAATGCAATCAAATGCCTTAGCATAGTCTATAAAAGCTATATACAATGTCTTGTTGAACTCGTTATACTTTTCGATTATCTGTTTTAGTGTGTGAATGTGGTCTATTGTAGAAAAGTTTCTTCTGAATCCTGCTTGCTCTATTGGTTGGCTTTCATCTAATTTTTCGCTTATCCTGCCCAAAATGACCTTTGCAAAAATTTTGTACACATTCGACATTAAGCTTATTGGCCGGTAATTACTGATGTCATCCTTTGCGCCTTTCTTATGTAGTAGGATTATATGTGAAGTTTCCCATTGTGTTGGTACATACCCAGATTTCAGGATTTGATTGAACATCTTGGTAAGTATTGGTACTAGTTCGTCAATAGTGCCCCTTAACATCTCGTTCCTTATTTTGTCTGGTCCCGGAGCTTTCTCCATTTTTAAACTTTTTATTGCCTTTTCCACTTCACTCTTCAAAATATCGGGTTCGCTCTCTGGTATGCTTTCTGCTGTTTTACTTTGAGATGGTGGTAGAATGGGGTGGTTGCCTGCGTCTTTGTTAGAATAAAGTTCCTTGTAGAATGTCGTGGCTAGTTCTTGTATACGTTTTCTGTTTGTGATGGTATGTTCTTTTTTCCTTAGTTTGGACACCCACTCTTTTCCTGTTTCTTTCAGTTCCTTTAGAGCTTTTCTTACGCCACCTGTTCTCATTACTTGTCTCTCTAACACTTCTAATCTCTTATTTTTACGGTCTTTCCTCATATTTTTATTGATTTGTTTGCTTACTTCTGTGATTGTTTTTATGTTTTCTTTGTTTTTTCCTTGGGCCAGTAAGGATTTTCTGTGGTTAATAAGTTGGATTGTCTCATCGCTAAGTGGGTACTTCTTTTTGGTTTTGTTGATATTAATAGATGTAGCAAGTTCTTTTTCTAATAGTCCATAATTTACTGTGATGTCGCTTTCGTTTTCAAATGTAAGGTCTTGTAGACTATCTTTTATAGATATGCCAATTTCTGTGTAATTTTCCGTTGTGGTTAGAATTGGGTTATAAGTGTTAATGATCTTCCTTCGTTTTTTTGGTGGTGATGACAGAATTGTACTTCTGATCATCCGATGGTCTGTATTGAAATTTAATTTTGAAATCACGCTTGTATTTGAAAACGCTTTGGGAAAATTACTCATCATATAATCTATTTCGTTCTTATATCTGCCATCTGGTGAAATCCATGTCCATTTGTTCTTAGGATGTTTCCTGAATATACTGCTGAGAAGAGTTAGGTTGTGTTCTAACAAGAATTCCACAAGCTTTTGGCCATTAGAGCTTCTTTTACCATATCCGTATCTGCCCAATACATACTCCTCCTCGTTATGTTTTTCCCCAACTTGGGCGTTAAAATCACCCATCAGTATGATATGGTTGTTTGTATAATTTCTGATAACTTTTGCCAGGTCGGTATAGAAGGATTCTGTTTCTGATTCTGCAGCTTGCTCGGTTGGTGCATATGCTTGTATGATAGTCCAGGTCTTTATATAGTTTGGTAATTTAATGTTAAGCACTGCCATTCTATCAGAGATACCAAAGATGTTTTGTATTTGTTTTTTCAGAGTCGACTTTATGAGAAATCCAACTCCTCTCTTACCTCCCTTTTCGCCTTTTTGAAACAGTATGTAATCTTGGTATTCACATATTGTTTCGCCTTCTCTTCTCATTTCACTAATTCCGAGTATGTCCCACTTTATTTCTTGAATGGCAATATTTAGTTCTGCAAGTGTATCTTGAGTTCTTAGTGTTCTTGTGTTTAATGTTGCAATATTGATTCTGTTTAGTTTTCTACTATAAATAAAATTATCTGGAGGGTTATGGTCTACACTTCCCTCGGCGACCACCCGTGGTCGTGGTGGGAAGGAACATATTTAGTAGAGAAAAGAAAAAAAATGACATTTAATTAATGACAGTACTTCTGTCATTTGGACTCGATAAATTCGGCAATATTTAGTGTACGTTTAAATTAAATTATTAAAAAATATCTGTAATAGTATTTTCTAAATCGATTAAATTATTATTTTCAGAAGGAGTGTCTGATATTGTTTAAAAAGTACTATTCCTTGAGGTTAGGCGATGAAACTTATGTAACCATAACATTGCACCAATAAATATTTTATTTGGCATTGTTTTTCATATTGCGCACTAATATTATCTTTTACGGCCTACTGTTTTGTTATTTATAGTGCCAACTTTTGCCTAGGATAGATTTATTTGTAAAATAAAAGGTGTTCGACTGTTGTTATTTATTTGCGTAATAACTGCAGAAGATGCTGCGCCAGCCGCTTACAAGGGCGCTTGCGTTGAGCTCTCCCAGCCGGGTAGCCCCGCTGGCAGCGCGACAGTATGCTGCTCAAGTACAGGCCCAACCAGAGAAGGTCGAAGTCTTTATAGATGACAAACCAGTTTACGTTCCACCTGGCACTACTGTTTTGCAGGTTTGTAATGTTTTATAGTTAGTTTTATTTTTATTTCTCATTTACCTATATTTTTTTAACTTAACAGTTATTAATTTTCATACTATCACCTTTGTAGGCTGCAGCCATGGTTGGAGTTGAGATACCTCGATTCTGTTACCACGAGAGATTGGCAGTTGCAGGCAACTGTCGTATGTGTTTAGTTGAAGTAGAAAAATCGCCGAAGCCAGTAGCTGCTTGCGCCATGCCTGTCATGAAGGGCATGAGAGTAAAAACTACTTCAGATCTCACTAAGAAGGCTAGAGAGGGTGTTATGGAGTTCTTACTGGTGAATCATCCTCTAGATTGCCCTATCTGTGATCAAGGTGGTGAATGTGATCTGCAGGATCAATCCATGGCATTCGGGTCAGATAAGAGCCGATTCACTGACATACACTTCTCTGGAAAGAGGTAAGACATAACTCTATTGAGACAATACTGTCAATATAATTTGTTTGATTCATTTTTATTGTTATTGATTTTAAATCCTAAGTTAAAAGTTTGCTTGTCAACAAAGAGATATTATTGTGTGGCATCACATGGAATCTTATAAAGTTTAATTAAATAAATTAGTGAATTTCGATTTAGAAAGGATTAGTTTATATTATAAAAAATAAGGTTATATTTGTTGTTTGGATTTTGAAATATTTGAATTTGTTTAATGTACAGGGCAGTGGAAGACAAAGATGTGGGTCCACTGATCAAGACAATCATGACTCGTTGCATTCACTGCACTCGTTGCATCCGTTTTGCCTCGGAAGTGGCTGGTGTCGATGATTTTGGTACTACTGGCAGGGGTACTGATATGCAGGTGTGTCTTTCATAGTTATTTTTATGTACTTTACTTTTAAATCTTTGCTCTTAAGATAAAATTTTCAAGTGTATTTGTTACATTTAGTACTATATAATATGCAATAACATTATTAAAATATGTTATTGTAAGATTGTGTATGCAGTAGGTTTTAGAATAATAAAGTTTTTTATTGTCTTATCTATAATTTATCTGCATTTTAATATAACAATTTTTTTTAAAAATATTCTATTTTTTGAAATAGGATTTTTTTTAACATTTGAATTATTTTATCCAAAATTGGCACTTTGTATCTAAACTTTTTACATCATACATATTATATTATCAGCAACATTCACTTTTAAGCTTTCAAATATAATGATCATGAATTATCAAAATTTACAATCTAATATTTAATCAATAGAAAAATTACTAATGAAAGATAACTTTCAGGTTGGAACATATGTAGAGAAGATGTTCCTTTCGGAGTTGTCCGGAAACATTATTGACCTGTGTCCCGTTGGTGCATTGACATCTAAACCTTACAGCTTCGCCGCTCGCCCCTGGGAGACTCGACGAGTGAGTTTTGTTGTTTTTTTTTGTATTAAACTTGTGTAATTAGATAGTATTATTTTTAAGGCAACATTGAATGTTTGTTTTTCCTTATTTCACAGTTTTAAATGTAGATAAATTTTTCGATACACATTTTGTTGTTATTCTTATTGTATACAAGAATAAATAAAAATCTTATAGTGGAAACGAAATATGAAATTAAAATAATTCCTATTTATTATGTTATTTTTACTTTTCTTTTTTAGATTGACTCTGTAGATGTGTTGGACCCACTGGGTAGCAACATTGTAGTCGCGACACGAACCAACGAAGTTTTACGTATCTTGCCCAGGACTAACGAGGTTTGTGTATTGTTTATAATTATGTATTTAAGATTTAATTTTTTCCTAGATTATGGATACATTCTTCTTCCAGTTAACTTGAAATAGCTGAAAATGTTTTTTATTCTGTTTTTAAAAGTTACAAAATTTCTCTTATTATGTTTGTTTTTTCATGATAATTACAGAGCAAATAATGTTCCTAGAATTATGTCTCTTTATATAACAAAACAGATTTTAATGTCAGTTTATATGGGTACATTTTTTAAATTATATCCCCATTTATCTTCCAGGAGATCAACGAAGAGTGGCTATCCGACAAATCTCGCTTTGCGTGCGACGGCCTCAAGCGGCAGAGACTCGTGTCACCAATGATAGCTGATAGCCGCGGAAACTTGACCCCTGTGGAATGGGAAGACGCTATTGTGGCCGCTGCTCAGGCTATCAGGGACTGTCCACCGGAGAAGGTATTTTTTATTTGTATTGCTGTCATATAACTATATACATCTTATTTTAAGAGTATCCCTTAATATAGCAAGATCTAATTCAATACAACATGAGATTTTAAAAAAATATAGAAATATTGACGAAAAGAAATCTGCTATATATATAATTGTGTGAAGTATTTATTTCTGATGATGATAATAAATTGAAATTTGAAAGATTACTTGTAAAATACAATCATCTAGCCATACATCTGTACAGAATATCTGTTCAAAATTAAATATGCCAGCGCCAATATATCATTATGAATTAATTCTCCAGTTGGTGGGCGTAGCCGGTGAACTAGCTGATGCCGAATCATTAGTAGCCCTGAAAGATCTTCTAAACAGGCTCGGCAGTGAGAATGTATGTACAGAGAAAAGCTTCCCGTTGGATGGATCTGGTACCGATCTGCGGTCTTCGTACCTGCTGAACACTAAGATTGCAAGTATGTACTATTTTTATTTATTATTTTGTTAATGACTCAATCTAGACATCAAAGATCTCATCCGTGAACCCAACATTATTGGTGAGACAAAAGCTGCCCGCCTTCGATGGATCGGTCACCTAGAAAGGATGCCAAACGATCGCGCTGCGAAGAGTATACCACATGAGCAAGCCGATCGGTAGGCGCCCCGTCGGCCGACCTCGTCACCGTTGGAGAGACGAAGTCCAAAAAGATCTGGACATCCTTCAAGTAGAAGACCTCAACACCAGGGCGCTAAGGCGCGAAACCTGGAAACTTTTGGTGAGGCCAAGATCCTCTTTGGGTCGTTGCGCCGTTGAAGTAAGTAAGTTAATGATTTTAGTATATTTAAATTTAATTTTTGACAGCGATAAAGCTCGTGCTATAGTTTTTCTTTAGTGTTACGTGCTACATATTGAATAAAGTGTGACATGATATCATTATTTGTATATTTCGTCGATTGTCGACCGATTCGTCGAAATTACGAATTTAAGATTGCGAAAATAACAAGTTGGAAATTATTAAGTTTTTTTGAACATTTACACATTGATTTATTGAGATAAAATCATATTAAATTTAATTCCTCTCACAGACGTGGAAGACGCAGATTTCGTGCTACTAATCGGTACGAACGTGCGTTTCGAAGCGCCGCTGTTGAACGCACGCATCCGCAAGGCGTTCGTGCACAAGGAGACTGATGTAGCGATGGTGGGGCCCAAGGTCGACCTCACTTATGAGTATATGGTGAGTTGATAAAATGATAGTAGGAAATCAGTTAAATCTATACTAATATTATAAAGCTGAAGAGTTTGTTTGTTTATTTGTTTGGACGCGCTAATCTCGGGAACTACTGGTCCGATTTGAAAAATTCTTTCGGTGTTAGATAGCCCATTTATCGAGGAAGGTTATAAGGCTATATATCATCACGCTACCACCAACAGGAGTGTAGCCACGGGGGTGAAACCGCGCGGAGCAGCTAGTATTAAATATATGTATAAAAATAATTTTGAAATAAATCAGAAAATGAAAACATGTACAAATTATTTTAATGAATCGGTGAACTTTCAGGATAGGGAGTTTTCCCATCTTTTTTTAAATAATAGCTTTCCTTCCGCAACTTCGCCCGCGTTGTTTAAAACCAACAAAAACTGCAAAAAATCCGTTGTCTATTTTTTGGATCTGTAGGGACAGACAGACAGCGGGAAGCGACTTTGTTTTATACAATGTAGTGACAATAACCTGTTAATATCAAAGTATTTCTATTTTTGTTTCTCTTTAATTAACAGGACTTAAAATAAACGTAATTTCACAGCACGTCGGCGACTCAGCGTCCATAGTAAAGGATCTAGCGACCGGTTCTTCCAACCATGAAGTCCAGCGTCGTCTGGAATCTGCCAAGCGACCAGTGGTCATACTTGGAGCTGATCAATTGGCTGGACCTGAAGGTGCTGCTCTGTTGGCTCATACACAGGAGCTAGCACTGCGTCTGCAGGAGAAATTGGACGATAAGGACTGGAAGGTATGGTTTATTTTGGTGTGGCAGGATGATGTGAGAATGTAACTCGTAGGAAATGAACCTTAATTGTTTTGCGATACGGGTCATTTTATGTCTCGCTGGAAGAAGGACTGGATGGTAAGATCGGTTTTGGTGTGGCATGATTTGGATTTTTGTAATGGTTAGATTTAGTGCTGCGATTGTACAGCTAAATTGAACCGTATTCATTGTGTGATAAGGTCGTTTTTAGCAAGCTGAAACGGGAGTTATTTCACACGGCAAAGACACAAAAGAAAAGAGAGTTGAACTTTATTTTTTTTTATTAAATTGAAATAAAATAGAAGAAATTGAATAAAAAAGAATATAAAACTATTATCACGCATAATTTTTCCCTATACTTACTCCTAACGTTATCAAAAAAACAAGTGATAACTGCGTTAAAAACAACCGACTTCAAACTTGCACTTGCAAAAATGCCCATAAAATAAAAACTACTGGGCCTAGCCGAATAAAAATTTTATGGGACCCATGCGACACCATCCCGCATCGAACAAAAAAAGAATCACGTAAATCGGTTCAGAAACCTCGGAGTAATCGGTGTACATACATAAAAAAAAAAAAACATACCGGCCGAATTGATAACCTCCTCCTTTTTTTGAAGTCGGTTAAAAACAAACATTACATCGTCTTTGTTTTTTTTGCTAGTCCAGACGAAATATATTTTTTGTCCAAAATAACATAATTATTAGTCAATTTTCTACCCCCCAAGGTCCTGAACGTGCTCCAACGTACCGCGTCCCAAGTGGCTGCTCTAGATATGGGCTACAAGCCGGGCGTGGGCTCGCTGCTGAAGGACGCACGTGTGGTGTTCCTGCTCGGAGCTGATGCGGGCGTGGTCAATAGGGACGTCCTGCCTAAGGACTGCGTGGTCATCTACCAGGGTAAAGAGCATTCCAACTGTAAATTTTACATAAAGAATTATTAATGTCACATAATCTTGTATGACATCTTATTTTATATTATAAATGTGTATCACGTTTCACAATTGACATCAAATTATTATGTTTCATATCGAATTGTCATATTATTGTATCTAATTGTTATGTATTTCATTTTAATTCTTAACACTTCTAACGTTTATGTAAGAGCGGTTTCAGACTAGCGTTTTATACGCAGGTATGAGCTTGTTTTTGCAAAAAAATACGCTAGTCTGAAACCGCTCTTCTAGCTGTGTCCGGCGGTTTCACCCACATTGATCCGCTCCTGTTGGTCTTAGCGCGATGATATAATATAGGACGGCAAAGCACCTGTAACACTTATAGTGTTACAAGTATTTATGGGCGGTGGCTTTGCTTGCTCTGACATAAAAAAAAATATAAGCATGTTAAAAAGTATCACATAACCAGGTCACCACGGCGACGCGGGCGCGTCCGCATCGGACATCGTGCTCCCGGGCGCGGCGTACACGGAGAAGCGCGGCACGTACGCGAACGCGGAGGGGCGCGCGCAGCAGACGCTGCCGGCCGTCACGCCGCCGGGGAAGGCGCGCGACGACTGGAAGATCTTGCGGTGAGCGAGGGTTTATATAGTGACAGGTGACATGCGCGGTGTTGCCAGAGGCTATAAGACGCATCAAGTAAAAAGAACGCTGACGGTTAAGCTGCGCATTGGCGATTTATCGGTCTATTTGGTGTTATGAGGTGGTATAAGAATAACAAATAGGTAGTTGAGAAGCCACGATTCGCGAGAATAGTTCAGAAATAAAATGATCGGCACATAGCTTACGTGCAAAACTCGATCCATGCGCAAACACACCCTATCACTTTCATCCAGCGTTCTTTTTACGTGACGCGTACCTTACATGAGTGGAAGACAGGCAAATGCTTCATACAACCGTGTCGATCGATAACTATAAGTATAATACATATGGTGCATGTGTGAATGACAACAAGCCACTGTGTCATAGAAATTATTTCCCGATTTGGTAAGCAGTTTTTATAGAGTGGAGCTGGTAAAAACTATGTAATTGCACTTTATAAAATCATATCGATATTGCAACATTTAAAATCGACTCGGCAGTCCCTACAGAGTCAAGCTGGCAAGAAACTCGGTAGTTGCTCTTTTAAAAATCACAACAATCTTGCGTAACTTTAAATTTGAAATAATTGTTAATTTATGTCAGATTTCAGAGGACTCCTCCTGTACCCAGGTCACAAATTATCGGTTGTTATTATGATCCAACTTATGTGTAATCATCTGTTATTGCAGTGCTCTATCGGAAGTGCTAGGATCCCGTCTCCCATACGACAACCTGGACGAAGTCCGCGACCGGCTCGCGCAGATCAGTCCCGCGCTAGTTGCTTATGGAGATGTGCAGGAAAACAACTATTTCGCTCAAGCACGTGCGCTTGCGCAGGTGAGATAGATGTTTGAGATCTAGTTTTGTGTGGTATTGTATAATGTAATTTATAATTTAAGATATTTGATTTTGTAATATTGTTTAATGTAATTTATAATTTAAATAATTTGCACGCTCAACTACGAGCAGAATGTCTAAGCACCTATACAATTTGTACCTCAGCTATATGTAACTACATTCAGCAAATAAAGACAATTTGAATTTGAATTTGAATTTGAATTTGAATTGTATGGCATGTGGAAGAGTAAGAGGGTGTTAAAGTTGGCAGAAAAATTGATAATTTACATTTTCTCATACATTTTCACATGTAATTGCGAATGAAAGATTGAAAATTGCATAGTTGAAATTAGATTCCTAACGGTGATAAGACCGCCTTTGCACACACTACACATCATACTGATCGCTGTATAAAACTTTCTTTGAAATTAACACCTTATGTCGTGTTAGTAATGTTCAAATTGCATTGTATCGCTCATTAGAAAACTCTGCCACACACGGTCGTGAGCAGAGTTTTGACTTTTGCCTCGGACAATGGCTTAAGCAAAGTTTTACTTCAGACAATTATTTTCAATGTAATTCTCAGTCTAATGGTTTATTGTGCTTTACTAAAATATCTTTTTATACATGCTCCAGGATCTCAAGAAACCCGTATCAGGCAAGTTGGACGTGCAACTCAAACAACTGGAAGATTTCTTCATGACGGACGCAATCAGTCGCGCCTCACCAACTATGGCCAAGTGCGTGCAAGCCGTGCTCAAGCAGAAGAACTCGCCGTATTAAAGACATATTATAATAATACCTTTAATGTATTAAAAACTTATTTTTGGCGATAAATTTGTCGTGGAAATGAGGTTTTACTAGCCCAATTTAATCGCATTTTTGTCAACTTTTTAAGATGTATTGAAGTGTTTTAATATACGCTAATGTTATTGTAATTAGATTTCATTAAATATGTTATTTAAATAATACCCATATTGTAACACACTTAATCTGTATTTACGCTAGTTTTAATATATTAAAGGTATTCGTGTCAACAACGCTAACGAATTGTAGAGAAATTATGTATTAATCTTCATAATCAATCGTTGTGTAGATTAATTTCGCGTTTCTGCAATCATTTTTATAAAGAAATACTACAGAAAAACTTAGTCGAATGGGCATTCCTTTCTTGATATCATTCGACTTCATACAATTTTGAACTTTAATAATAGATGTTATGGTTCAAAATCAAATGTGGCTAAGCTAGTATATTTTTAATAGCTTTAACTATATTGGTTTTAAATCAGAACATTTAGTCCATTATTTATTTCGTAATAAATGTAAGATTACAGTGCAAATTATCTAATTGTTATTCAAATCTTAGACATCGGAATGTAAGGACAGCAACAGGAATATGTATGTAAGAACGGTTTTGTAAATATGCGTTTAGTAAATAAATGTAGTATAACGAGAGTCATTTGTTTTATTTCGTCGTTACCTTAACCTTTTCTCGAATTTGATATTGAATAATAAATTAATCAATATCAGTCTCTTTTGAAATAAAATCGTTTTGGAACTATCGCAAATATAGTATTCTAACCCGTAACATAAATAGCTTGAAAAGTAAAATCTGTGCTACTCCGAACATAGATACTTTTTTAATAATATCTACTCAACGTTTGTAGAGGTTTTTGCAGTTCTATACTACGATAAAATTAAACATTTATTTAAATCGTACCCGTTCAATTTAATAGACCAATAACAATACAATATTAATAGTTCGTTATAGGAAGAGAATCTTCATCCAAATGGCAAAGGCGTCGGTAGTCCTGAAATAAAGATGTATGAATTTAATTATATTATATATAACATAATAAATAGCTAAGGATTACCTTCGGTTTCGAGTAGGATGATAAGAAGTCTAAATTCGGTGGGACACATAAGACTGTTTGCTTAAAAAAAGTTGTTCAGTAGGAAATTCATATCAGAAACAATATGAAATACAATAAGAAATGCATTAAGTTACGCGGAATGTCCTATAGAGCTTTTTGCATGGAATTAATCAACGGGACAATAATATACACTGTTCAACGGGATAACCGGATAAAATTTTTATTTATTTGTATATATGACACGTGCACAAGTTGGTCAAAAGCCATCTATCTCTTCCAAATAATCAATAAATATCTAAATTAAAATATTGCGCAAAGGTCGGGGTGGAAATGGCAAGAAATTTTGTACCCAAGAAGACCACTGAATCACAGAAGTCTATTGAACTATACCCACAGTTTTTGTTTTTAAGTTTCAACTAACATTAACAACATGTCTAGCAGTATTCTTGTATCGGCAATCCTGTAGAACCTTACTAGCTTGTTCAGCAAATTGTTTATGTGAAGCTTTAAGCCCGTTCCAACAGGAAGCCTGTTTTTGTCGCTTCTTATATTCTTCAACCATTTCGTTGCGAGTTCTTTCGAAATTAATATTTTTATCTGTAATAATAGATTAATTGATGAAGTAGAGCAAGTTCTTCATCAGAGAGTTTTTTGGTAGATTTTCTTTGCTTACATCTAGTAAAAAAATTATAGGAAATAAAATGTAGGTACTGGAGGTATGTACTAACCCGTACAGACACATGGGGATTTTTCCTTACATTTCCTTTCTTTGCAAGACTTAGCTATAATGCATTGTCTATTACATACACATTCGTCGTAATAAATGTGATCATAATTGGATTTTTGATCTATTATTTGAGTATTCATTTTATTTTGTATGGGAGGCTTCTGTTTTGCGGTCTGTTTTTTGGTATCTTCGATTTGGCTGAAATATTTTTAAAGACATTTTTAATTTTTTTTTTTTTTTTTTATACATGATAGGCAGGCGTTTGACCACTATCCCGCCTGATGTAAAGCGGTGATGTGATCTATGAAGGAGCACGCCTGCCTAGAAGAAGCCTATTCACTCTAGACTTGAAGAGCTGCAGATTATAATGGTCCGGGAATACCGACGATGGAAGAGAATTCCACACCTTCGCAGTTCGAATGAAAAATGAATTCGCATAACGCTGAGTGCGTGTGTGCGGTATATCGACTGTGAAGGGATGGAGTTCCATTCCACGCCTAGATGTCCGATAAAGAAATGGAGAAGGTGGAATAAGGTGGTGGAGTTCAGATGCACATTCACCAAAATGTATTCTATAGAAGACCGACAGACATGCAACTTGTCGGCGGTGATCCAGACTTTGGAGGTTACGACGAATCAACGAGGGATCGGCAATAATTCTGCAAGCTCGCCTCTCGATGGAGTCCAAAGCTCCAAGGTGAGTTTTGGCGGAACCCGCCCAAAGATGACTACAATACTCCACACACGACCGAACTTGGGCTTGATACAGTTTTAAAAGCTGTTCCGGTGTGAAGTAATGTCTCACTTTAGCAAGTATTCCAAGTTTTTTGGCTGCTATATGGGCTTTGGACTCGATGAATTGTCCGAAATTGAGACTTGCAGAAATCGATACACCAAGTAGATCGAGGCTGTCAGTTAATGAGATCGGTACATCACAGAAAGATGGAGTTAGATGGAGAGAAGTCCGTTTGGCAGTGAAAAAACACGCTTGTGTTTTTTTCGCGTTAAACTCTACCAGATTAGCGTCACCCCAACTAGCGACGTCCTGTAAGGCTGAGTTCATACGCGTAACCATGGCCTGCCGCTCGGATTTGGTGATGATTTGGGATGCTTGGGCATTGGACAGATACCTCTCTACAACAGTAGTATCATCTGCATATCCGAACATGTTGGGTTTGAGAAGGTCGTTTATGTGCAGAAGAAATAAAGTTGCAGAGAGGACGGATCCCTGAGGAACACCGGCATTAATAGTCATTTCATCTGATGAACAACCATCAATAATGACACGTATCGTGCGTTCTTTCAGGAAATCTTCTATCCAAGCACAAAGGACATGGGGAATACCGTACGCTGGAAGCTTGTTCAGTAAGCTAGCATGCCAAACCTTATCAAATGCCTTGGAGATGTCTAGAGAGACGGCCAACGCCTCTCCATGATTCTCCAAGGCTTCGCCCCATTGGTGTGTAGCGTGCGCTAGAAGATCGCCAGTCGACCTCTTTTTGCGAAAACCGTATTGGCGGTCGCTGAGGAGGTCGTTGGCTTCTAGGTGTTCGAGAAGTTGTTCATTCAATATACGCTCCATAATCTTAGAGAGTATGGAGGTTATTGATATTGGCCGATAGTTCGTGGGTTCAGCACGATTACCTTTTTTGGGCACAGGTTGAACGTTTGCCACTTTCCAACTCTTGGGGACTATTCCGGATTTTAAAGATAAGCGGAAAAGGCGTGTGAGGACAGGAGACAACTCTGGTGCACAGTTCTTAAATACCACCGCTGGCAAGCCATCTGGTCCGCTGGCTTTATTCACATCTAGATTACGAAGGGTTTTAAGAACTGTCTTTTGTGTGATATGTATGTTAGACATATATGAGCCACAATGGGGAATTATTGGTGGACATTTATTACCAGAATCTAGACGCGAATTATTTGCAAAAAGTGATGCCAGTAAATCGCCTTTTTCCTTCGCGCTATGTGCCAACGAACCATCAGATTTAAGTAACGGTGGTAGTGAAGGACGACAGAAGTTTGACTCGACAATCTTGACAAGAGACCAAAAAGCCTTACTACCTGAAGGGTAGGATATCAGTTTCTTGCCAATACTCTCAATTCGGTCGAATCGGGCTTTTTTGAGCACCTTTTTACAGTATTTGGCGGCCTTATTAAATGCCCTCTTTTTCGAGCGCAGATCTGGAGCTTTGCGTAGTCGAGCATCGACCCAGGCTTTATAAGCTAAGAACTTCCGTTTCTCTGCGGTGATGCAGTCGGAGTTAAACCAAGGTTTAGCTTTGCCATCGAAGTTAACGTCTGAGAAAGGGATATAATACTCCATTCCCTGACGAATAACATCAACGACATTATCCGCGCAGCTGGAAGGATCGGACGACGAGAAGCAGACTTGTCGCCATGGGTAACTTGCAAAAAAGGTGACGCATCTCTTCCCAATCTGCTAACTTGTATTTCCATACTTTCCGCTTATAACTGGTGGTAGTGTCTGGAGGAGGATAGTTCGATACAGTCTTCACCAGACAGTGGTCAGATGAACCTAATGGTGCAGTGACTGCTACTGAGTGTCTGTCTGGATCTGTTGTTAACAGAAGGTCGAGGCAGTTTGCTGTGTGGTCTTCGATGTCAGGAACACGTGTCGCTTCATGAACCAGCTGGGAGAGGTTATGAGTCAGTGCAAGGTTGAAAGTTTCTCTACCCGCATGGTCGGTCTTTTGGAATGGAAATAGCCATTCGGCGTGACAGGCGTTAAAGTCTCCCAGAAAGACCAATTCTGCGTCAGGGTACCGACTTCCAATAACATCAGCAGCTTCACTGAGGTAGTTAAGTAACCTAGTTGTCTCAAAGTCACCACTGTGCGATCGATATACACAGGCATATATAATTTTATGAGTGCCCATGTCCACCATTGTCCACAGGACTGAAAAACTGGGCTCTCAAGTTGACGAAGACGCAAAAGGCAAATATCATCGCGAACATAAACACAAACTCCGGCTTTTGGCTTGAAATTGTATTCAATAGAATAGCCTGGATACTTCAGGTATGTTGCATCAGCGGGGTTCTTAATTTGCGTCTCCGTAAGGAATAGTAGATGCGGCTTCTCTGTCTCAAGATGGTGATGGACTGAAAGTAGATTAGAGTGCAAGCCTCGGATGTTGGTGAGGTGCACTTTGAAAGAGAGGAAGTGCAGCCGCTGTAAAACCTTATTTCCTTTATGAGACTTTTTCATCTTTACTTTTATTTGTTTGGTAGAGTGAATAGGCGGGAACTGTTGGTAGTTGAACGAGACTTTGCATATAGAACCACCCGAATGCAGGCAGGATCTACATTGATGGGGTCTAGTTTGGAGACTGCGGGGACGCCCGAAACCCCCCGAATATTGCCAACGGGTCCTCTCATCCGGTCGCCAACCGGCACGTTGGAGCCAACTCGGGATTATACACAGGCGGCGGGGCAGCCTTTCACGGGTGGCTAACCCGCTAATTGGGCCCCCTACAACCTGCGGTCGGCCAGCGGTAAACCGTTTCTTCGGATCCCGCTACCCTCCAAGACTAGACGCCAGATGCAGAAAAGCACTGCTGCACTGGATTCGGTTCTTAAATGCAAAGCTACTGTTCAGACCCAACCATACACTAGAAGGGCTTCACCCAACATCATGCCGGAACACGACGAATCGCTTGGCGGCAAGGCTTTGTTGGGTGGGTGGTAACTAGCCGGGACAACTGTCTTCCACCAGAATGTTCGGTTACTCGTTTGGCACAACCCGGGGGACACGTGTAGGGAATCGAGAGTTAAAACCTACGGACGCGAGTAACATCGCCCCCCACATGTACGTTTTAAGAAACATCGAAAAAGAGCATTATTGTTAATAATGAATGTGTATACCAGCCTAAATGGATTTTTTTAGCGATGTTTTTTTGCACTTGAATTATATCTTATTTACGGTTAAGACCGTAACCGTAACCGTAAAAAAAACTTACGCCTTTTCTAATCGTTCGATTCCGATTTCGATGAACTTATCAAAGCGTTTTTGTGCTTCATCTTGGATATTTTGTATTTGTCTGTATACTATTGCTGTATTGCTGTTATTGCATTGTTCCTTGATAATCTGGAATTGTGTTGATGAACGAAGAACATTTTGTAAATTGATTGATTTAAAGTTTACCGCATAGAGCTTTCGTGACTGACTGATTTTTATAAATAACTAGCGGTCCGCCCCGGCTTCGCCCGTGGTACATATTCACTTTTTTTCTACATAAGAACCATCCTCGAACTTCAAGGAATATTATAAAAAAATAATTAACGAAATCGGTTAAGCCGTTCTCAAGTTATGCGCTTACCAACACATTTTGGGATTCATTTTTATATTTAAAAGATACGATATGAGATTTGAAAAAAAAAAAGGAAAGTTACTTAAAACTTGTTTGTCTTTATCACTTAGCAGTTAAATTTATTTAAGAAAACTTTATAGCGTGTATTTCTTTCAAAATAAATGACTTTTTACCTTGTCGTTTATCGCTTTTATTTTACGATTTGTTCGATCCTGTTTTTCTTTGATTTTCTCGATTTCATTGTCAATTTCTAGTTCTCGTTTGATTTTTGCTTCTTTATAAGCTTTCTGCTCTTTAACAAATTGTTCGTAGTCCTGTTTTAAATTGTTCTTCATTTTTGCCTTGAAATTGAAATTTAAAAAATAAGGATAATAAATTAAAATTATAAGATACTAGAGACCACTCTTTCGTAAACGTATCTTTTAAAAAATATTTTTTTTACATGAGGATGTAATTATTTTAACTAAAATAATAGGTAGAGTAGATTCAGTTTTAGTTTTTAAATAAAAAATAAATAACTCCATATAAACCATTTCTTTTGCTTCTATAATATCCATATCATGAATTGCAGATCTATCTTCCATTTTAGTTATAATTTCTCTTTGTTTCCTTTGAATTTCTATTTCTTTTCGTTTATTGCACCTAGTATAGGATACATTTATTAATAATTATTATCATTGTTTAAAAATTGATCCGAAGGTATGTACTTCGGCAAATAACTACTATAGGATCTTGTTGTATCTAATACTGGAAATTAAATTGGAAGTTTGATAAGTAGAAGATTCAAAAAACATTTCTGTGCACATATTGTTACTTATTGTCTTTAATTATTATCTATTATATTTAAAACTTATCGAGATTTTTCATGCCTTATGGGATCTTATAGATGAAGAAAATAAGTTTAAAACTACGCGGGTATTACGAGCCACTAGTTCATATAAATTTAATATTAAGTACAAAGAACTAGCTAACATAGCCTTGTTAATTCGAGCTACTTCAATATTCCTTTCTCTTTGTTGCCGTTTAATGTCATTTTCATTTTTTTCCATATCAGCAGCGCTTTCAAGAGAACTCCACTGAGGTTTCTTTTGTTCTAGCAAGTTGGCTTCGTCTTGTAATTTCTTCTGAAATTCAATTTGGATCTCTCGTTCTTCTAACGTTTTCGATTCTAGAAGAGCGCTGAAAGATGAATTTGTGAGTGTTTTTATTTTGTTAGAAAAAAAGCTTTTAATTTGATTATATTGGACGGTTATTGCATGATCTTCAGGATACCTATTTCATTATAAGAGATTGTAACTAACTAGATTTTTTCTTGTCTTACTTTTATGTTAAGTTTAATGGTAGGTACCTTATTAATTGTCTCCCATAACAGCTGTCGTCAAAAATTTGTTCCCTGGCTTTTTGTATAATTTCTCCCCTATTAATGTCTTTCTTTTTGGAAAGAAATTGATTGATGAAAGCTATGTTTTTTTGGCGTTCAATTTCTTTATTTCGTTCGATGATATTTACATGGCCCTTAATTAATTTAAACATACTTGTATTACTTTATAGTTCTTTTAGAAGTAACAAACCGAAAGTAAGTTATTGATTAAATTTCTGGATGTTGAATGGGTATCATACGAAATCCTTTTTCAGAGGCATTTTTACACAATTATATAAAGTTACATTTCCGTATTGATCCCGACCAGGCCCTCTGGGATGAAAATACATGCAAACAACATCCACTTTCCAATTCAATGATATTTAAAATTTAGATAGATTCGTAATAATTAAATACCTGCACAGTATCTGGCCAAGATTTCATCCAACTTTGAGACATTTCGTTTAAAGATTTTATGTAATCTTCCTTTGTTTGCACATTTTCTGTATGATTCTGCTTTCTGGCTATTCTTTCCCATTCGTTTTTATGAACGAGAAGAAATCCTTTGGAGGACATGTTAAAAATAAAAAGTGTGAAATATTTATTAATAATCTATGTGGTTATGAATTATGATAACTCATTGTAGCGACACCTAGCCAAAGGAATAAATGAACATTAATTTTTCATAATAAGTATTATTTTTGAAATTATTTTTAATTTCAACTTTTTCCAAAAACTTTTTTGTGATGGTTTTTTTTCATAACGATGTCCAAATTAAACCATACATTTCTGTAGGTACAGTATTAATTATTGTACTTAGCGTAGAGCTACGGTGGTCGCCTAGCCCCTCAAATGTTATTAAAAAATGTCAAACGATCACACACGGAGCATTTCTATCGCCATCCATCAACGTCAGATCCGATACATGGTTTATCTTTGCAATAACTTTTATTGGGAAATGGCGGCAACAGATGGATCCTCTCGCTCATAAATGATAACAAATTCAAACGGTCTAATAGAATCTTTTTTGTTCATGCTATATGTAAGAAGTAAGACTCATTACGTCATAGGATATATATTCCCTCTCTTTAATAAATGTAAGATTGCGTCAAGTAAATATCGAGTAAATAGTAAGCATAAGTTCCGATACAAATAATTACTCTTTGTATTTGTATTGGATGAGCTTTTGAACTCTATTGTACTTTCTACATCGCACTAAAGCGATAAGACCGCCAGTTGCGAGCTAGGTATTTTTTGTTAGTTTATAAATTCAATGGATTTCTAAAAAATATATTTAGTTGGACTTAGGATTAAATCTTTTCTTACTACCTAGTATGCTATTATTTTCAATGAATACCTACGATACATTATTTTGGTGCAGATATTCAACATTATAAACAAATTTTATGTAAAATTGTTTTGCTAAAACAAATGTTGATACAAATACATTTTAATTCGTGCTAAAAAAATATACTTATAACGACAAAGAAATGAGGATTTATGAGCAAAAAAATGTCAAAGTTGTTGAAGTGCTGCACTCCAATAGCAATTTTTTGTTCAACGGTTGTCTGTACGCTCTGCACGTTTCTTATAATAAGTTTGATAAAGGAATGAGAAACTATTTGTTTCAGAAAATCGTATATTTATCAGAATGTTGATATAAGCATATGTTATTTATTTATCCAAATCATATCATATATAGTTATCATAGCTACATACCTACTTAAAACTATTTATCAAATAGGAAGAGAAAAAAGGGAAAAAATGGTTAAATTTTTATCTTTATTTACATCTTTTTCATCATCTATAAAATTCGTAGACATTATTCCTTCTACTAAATGAATTATTCCAAAATCCCACATAGAAAATAGAAAATAGACACATCGGATACAGTGCAGTGTTCTTTGGCGCCAATCTCTGACATTCCACCCTGAATGTCCAGTCGTGATGCCACTTGACTTCCATTTGCAAATCGTTATTGCATGGGTCCGAGCACTTGACTTTTCAGGTAGACGTCACAAAACGGTCGCTAACAAGGAATGGAATATTTAATGTCTTCTAGTTATGATGTACTTAAGCTTTTACAAAGTTTAAAACGCTTTTAATGTACCTAATGCTGTGTGGATAATAACAGAAGAAGTTCCATTAGAATTTATAGCATCTATTCGAGGTCGAGTTTGAAGCTTTTATTAAATACGTAATTTCGTGAAAAAAGTTCACCGTAAAAAAAGGTGCAAAAATCTAATCTAATATCTAATATATCTAATATCTAATCTAATCTAATATCTATCTAATATCTAATATATATTATAAAGGCGAAAGTTTGTATGGATGTATGGATGTATGGATGTTTGTTACTCTTTCACGTAAAAACTACTGAACCGATTACAATGAAATTTAGCACACATATAGGTAACTTGGATTAACACATAGGATAGTTTTTATCCCGGAAATCCCACGGGAACGGGAACTATGCGGGTTTTCCTTTGCAAACGCGGGCGAAGCCGCGGGCGGAAATCTAGTATATCTAGTATATTATAAAGGCGAAAGTTTGTATGGATGTAAAAATAAACAGGGCCAAGCAAAATGAAAAGATGTTTGTCTTCATTTAAACATTTGTAATAAAGAAATACGAAGCGGGACGCTTGGGTAAAAATATCCTACTTGAAAAACTATAAATTTTACTTTGTGTGGAACAACTTTCTTACGGCTACAGTTGGAAGCAATTGGCAAAGGCTTAAACTTTGTGTTTGTCAAAGTTTGCATGAATTTAATATAATTTTGCAATGTGTGGAAAATATCTTGTTTTCCACGGTCATTCGAAACATTTCTGGAAAAATATGTTGATGTGAAATATGAACGAAATAAATTATAGATGGTCTGCTTTTAATTTTTATAGTTTGGGTGGACGTATCTTTTGAAATAGTTAACATAGTTTTATTTAATTAAACACAATTTCAATTATTTAAAATTTTAGAGATTAAAAGAAAAATTTAATATAGCATGATGATTGCATCTGTCAGACAAATTACGTATATTGATGGTTTGATACTTGTTTAATAGATTTGATGGTATCATATTAAAAAATGCAATAGGTAAACATGCAATAAAATTGTAAAAAAATGAATACTTAGCTATAATTTTGTTTGTGTATAGATTGTTTGACTGTTTTATTACAATATTATTTAATTTTACATGTCTTGTAACTTGTAAGTTAGGTAAGTAGGTATATTATGATATGTAGAGCTTAGTTATAGACCACACATGCTTTTGTTATTTATCAGCCGGCAAGTTTTTAACACTTCAGTTGTGGTCAGACTCATCAGTGTCACATCTGTGCTTCGCTTAAATTAAAAGTAATTTTCTTATGCAGAATTAATTAATGACTAACGAGCTCAATAGGGTTCATCAAGCGGAAGCACTCACGAGATAGCTCTATACGACATTATGTATGAGTGAACAGGACGGACTTCGGGCTGGAGTTGAATGAATTTATGTCGGTCTATTTAGTTACGCGTCAATTTGGCGCGAGAAAGGTTGTGAGCGAGGTTAAGTTTCGGGTGTTGAAAAAGCGCGCGAACTTTCTTTCACGTGACGTTTTTCTATGCTCTTATTTTTTTTAATGACCAGGATAGTGCTCTTATTTTAATGCTATGAAAAAATGAGTTGTATGTTTTATTCTTTTTATTCTTGACTTGTTAAAAAATATTTTTCGTACAACAGTGACTAAGTGAATTAATATCAGTGTATATTTATAGTAAAGTCTATATAATTAACAAAAGGTAAGAAAATTTTATGTTTACACACTTTACAGATAAGCGGTAACCGGGAGTTCGCTGAGATAATGAGATAATATTTTTATTATTGTGTAAATATGATGCGGAGATGTGCTAACCAAAACTACTAACTATTTATATTCAAAATACAAATATATAGAATTATTTATTATAAGTTAGTACATATTACATTTACCTATTTAGTAGCTAGATGTTCATATTTTATCCTTGTAAAACGTGTGCACTGTGCACTGACGCTTACGAAAATGGATCTTTTTTATAAATTTATTACGTAGAAATTATTAGACAAAAAGTAATTAGGTTTGCAATGGGATTGTATCTAAATTAAAAGTATAAAGGGGATATATTTCTTTATTGATTAATTGTTGGTATTTATTACATAAAAAATGTAGAGCGATTAAAAAATAATAAAATTAGAAACACATCTCTATTTATTTTTTAATATAAACTAAGTAAGCTGTATTATTTTTTTCCGGTTTGGCCTGGTAACCTAATACAAAAATTAAGTACATAATTTATTAAATGATAAATAAAATGCATTGCGGGCCTACTCTCCGTCGTCTATCATACGATATGGCAGTTTATTATAATTTTTATGTATATTACGTTAAATAAGCATTTTTTTTATGACCTCAAGGCAAATTGAAATAAAATTTATATGTTATTTAATTGTACCAAAATAGGAAATGCTCTGTTTCGTTGTACATCAAAGAAGCCATAGGTACAGGGGACCCAAAAGTTATTTCTCTTTTGCATAATACATTCATCACCCAATAGTAAATATATAGACAACTAAAGCATTTGAATTCGACAAGGCTTTGGTATATGAACTTTTCCAAACGAAAAAGGTACGTAAACCTTATTTATGGGAAAACTTTTGAGATAAACTTACCGAGTAAGCGGGTGGGCAACTAGAGTATGTATAATTATAGCATAATGTTATTTATGTATGGTGAGTGTAGCCATGTTAATTACTAAAGTTATATATTATTAAATTGTAAGCGTTTAAACTTAATGGCACTTGCTGAGTGAATTATAGTGCATTAGGGTAATGAGGAACATAGGGGAACTACTATAAGATAATAATTCAAATTTAAAGGGTTAGAAAATTATCATAGAATATTTAATACAATAAATTGCGACACTAATTATTATTAATTAATTGATTTACGCCAGATTTTCTTTTTTTCTTGTTGAAAATAAAATTTATTACAAAAATATGCGAAAATGTTAAATCTCACAGTTTTAAATGAGAAGTCCATACTCATCTGTATTACCTACAATTAGGAATGTTGAATGGTTATAGGATAGCGCATTGCTTCTTAAATGTAGCCTATTTAAGATTTGAATCAACTTTTTTTTCAAAAATGTGTTGCTCCTGTTTTGGTTTAAGTTTTTCCTCACCGAAACTCCTGCGAATGCTTTTAAAAAAGCAATTTGTCATTCAGTTGGTAACACTCGGAACAGGTGCCGGGATTGCGCCCTTTTCACCAAGATTTATTGCCGGCTTACGAATTTTCCGATAAACAGACCTCGCAAAATTCGAGTTGAGATTAACAAGAATAAATTACTGCAAAACGCCAAGTTTGATTAAATAATAAATTGTTTATTGAGATATGAATATTTATGATTATCCATACGTAATTGAAAAATACAAAAACATGTAACGTAGAGTACCTACAGTTCGTAAAGAGAACTCAAACTAAATAAATAATTAAAACTCGAAATTTTTTGTATATTTATTCATTATAATACTATGTAGATATATTGTAGTATTCAGTCAGATAACTGCAAAAAAGTGTGACTTCACAAAGCAGTACAATTAACAATAAAACGAAGAGAGTGGGAAAAGACTTGACCTACTACCGTTTTCTTGTATAGTGTCGCATGCTCATTTTGAATTCATGTCTTATATAAAAAAAACATAAAAAATATATAAAAAAGGATGAATAAAGCTAATTGATTTGAATAAGTTCTAATGTTCTAACTGCTTGCTCTCCGGCTTCACCCAGCTTTTTCACTTGATATATAAAATAGGTACCAAGTAAAGAAAGAGCTTTGTAACGTTTGTAACGTTGTTTATAGGTAACTAAAAATAATTTTGAAATCGATATACATAATTGTTTTTGGATTAATTCGTAATAGACAAAAATTCAAATTTTCCCTCTTTATAAAATTAGCATAGATCTATCATATATGTTTAGACAAAAATACTATTAGGTACAAATGTATCAATCAGAACGTCTCTATGTATCATCAAACGCAAACAAATTTTGTTTGTGAAACACGGCAATGAAAATTGTTTACGGATCATTCAAAGCTGTTATTTTTCAGATGTTCTGGAACGATGACGACACTAATGTTCTGGAATGCTGACGTCATCAACTAGGCAAGGATGTCGCGAGGAGACAGATATTGGAAGTGGAGGCTGATCTTTTCAGCAATCTCGTTGGCTTTTGCTAATTCGCAAGGTGAGTCTTTGATAATGATTAATTACAAAATTAAATTTCTAATCTAATAATTTTGTTATGGTTAATCTTTTCGTTATGGTAAGTCGTATTATTAAATATTATACAGTGGTATATTTTAAAGCTATGTTCTCTATGTCGTCGTAGAGAATAGAGAACATAGAAGGCAAAAACTTGAAGCGTATGGCTCAAGATAGGGAAGTTTGGTACAAGATGGAGGAGGCTTTTACACATAAGGGGCCACCTAACAAGGACTAAAAAGAACTACATATATGTATAATTAAAATGGCATATGTATATATTAATTTTAAGGTGGAAATAAATAAAGCTTATCATTATTATATTTTAAAGCAGTTCTATGCTTTAATTAACGGGTGGCAAAAGCGTATTTAAATTGAGCTTTTACGAATTTTACGTACCTAGAAAATATTTTAAGCGAGTCCCAAAACTTACAGTGCTTAATAACAAAAATATAATTTGCTTTGAATTAAATAACAAACGTGTCACAAACACAAATTATAAACTCAATAAAGTTATAACTGAAACCAAAACATATTTATTTTTTATAATTGCTCACATAAGTATTACAGACATTTTAATAATTAAAACTTTTTTGGCCTGCGCTATATGCGTACTTCTTCGCTCTATACAGGATCTGTTACCAAGTTTAGGGTCCAAAGGTCTCACTTCAATATGTACCAGCCCTTATATTTCCCCAGGGTTCTCGAACTTTCTCTATTCACAGCATCCTTGTGAACTTCCCTTATTGATTTGGGCCCTTTATCGTTGCTTCGTCTTAAATTAATCAACTTCTATACAAATAGTAGATAGAAATCTAGAATAGAAATTCTAATCTTAGATTTGTCTTTCACTGTAAATAGATTACGAGTAAATAAAAAATTGTCTGTCTCTTCTTAAACACCCCTTGCCAAGATTATCGCCAAACCCTTTCAGAATTCAGACAGGCTTACCTTTAGAGTACAGTATTGTGTTAAGCCTTCAAGGCCTCTACAACACCTATTCAATCTATTCAATCTTATATCAGTCGACCCATAAGTTAGACCGCCCGGCGCCCCCTTTGTATAGTGGTTGACGCATGAGCGTAGAACCGAGGGTCCTGGGTTCGATTCTCGGTGGAGACGAAGAAAATAAAATGATCGGTCTGGCAGGACACAAAAGGCTACTTGTCCCTATAGCTGATCTTGTCTCTAAAGAAAATCGATCAGTGAAACCAATGTATTTAGGCATTTTCCCCTTAAGGGACATGGGACTTCACTTATAAGTTAGAAGTCTACCAATAACCACATAGAGTTGATATTTACGGGTTGCCCATTCCGAATTCTACATGGAACAAAAATACTATGGAAAATAACTCGGCACAACCATAGTTACATAGATGATAAAGCTATAGAGTAAAGGTACTATGAAAACGTTGGACTGTTCATAAATTAATTAATGTCGTGTTTCCATTAATTCATAATGAGATAAATGGCCCAGCCAATCAGCTAATTTACTTATCCAATGGGTTCGCACGCGCATTGCCTGTTAATTTCAGCTCATGAATACGTTATAAATGTTATTACGAATATTGCTTTTTGCGGGTCTCGTGGAAATATCAGTGCTGTTTATCTTTAGATGAATAGATATGGTAGAATATTATAGTATTACAGTATATTTAATAAAATACAATACTGTATGAGCTTCCTAATCATGGTATCTAGTTGTTGAAAGTTGTTTAACTACTTACTAAATTATACAATGGAAATATAATGCGATGTATCATGATGTGCAAATGATGTGTGTACGTATAACATAGTATAACATAATATGCTAGTTTTTTAATTATATTTATAACACAACAGCGAAAAGCTTGGTGCATTGAATTAGAAACAAAGAAGTCTGCGAAGGTTCTCTATTAGCTTGCGTAGCGTTGGTTGCTATTGAAAAACATATGTATTATAGCCCTTGAAGCTTTAGTACAACACTTTTAATTACGTTATTAATAAAATATTATTTATTTATTAATCATGATATTATGGTTGCACCTAAATTTTAACCTAAATCGGATGAGCAGTTATTCTGTAAAAGAGCATCCATCTTTATAGTTTAAATGTATAGGTAACTTAAAATCTATCCTGTCATTGTCTATATAAAACAAAAGCCGACTCTTGTTTATGTAAGCCAATGATAGAAGGTATAATTGGGATTCGTACTAAATAAAACAAAATTCAATTTCAAAAATAATTTTATTTCAAAGATCACAAGAATTAATAATAGGTATTCATGGTCGTTCAATTTATTAAAATTGATTTAGATGCGCTTCAAAGCCGCTATTATGTGAAGCGTAGAACTGCTTTAAAATTGTTAGGAAAATGGATTATAATAAAATGTCGTTAGCTTTATAAAATATAACGCGATTATCCAGTCCAGTAGCTGTAATCATAGTGCCTTACTAACTATCGAGAAGTGCATATAATTTGGATCAACTTTGATGCAAACGAGTTATAGGCACTGAGTTATATGCACTTTCTCTAAATATTAATGATTCCGATAGGAGGAAGTAAATATTATGAAATAATTGCTCGGTTCTGGTTGCTATTAATAATGGCTAATTACTCTTATTTACGTAACTTTCTCTGCGTAGGGAAATGTGAAATATCGGTGCGAAAGTTAGGTAATTTTCTGTTTCTGATTATTGTTTATGATGTTATTATTGAGATATTAAAAAATGAATGAGAGTACATAAATATTGAGATATTAAAAAATAAAATCAAACATAAGAAAATATTAAATATTTATATAGGTAGGTACCTATCTACATAGTTGGGTGCACATTTAAGTTTATTTATTTATTTTTATTTTTATTTTTTACATACATAGATTCCTTACAGCTATTTGTATTACAATATTTTTATTTAACTTTAACAAAACAATACGCCAATAAAAAGGTATACCAATAATAAGACAATTAATGTGATAGTAGTTTTACATTAATTATAACAATGATAAAGTGGAAAAAATTAATTAATTTATTTAGAAATATATATTTTTTCTGAAAAACATCCTGCCTAAAATTTTGGAAATTACACGTAAAATGAAAATCTTACAAGAGGGACTAGATAATTTTGTTTGGTAAGCAACCCAAAATTACAGAAAGTAAATTTAAGTGTTTACAATTTCCAGACACAAGTACACTACCTACTAATAAACAGAAATTAATTTTGCCAAGCTTGTTTCGCTAAATCTTAGAAAGCCGCACTTTGAAATTCACTAGCGACTGGTGCTCATAAATAAAATTTAAACAGTAACTCAATTAATTTTACACCACCGTAAAGTTGAGAACCGTGTCACAACAGCATATAATCAATCCCGAGATCATAATGTCGACACTAATTTTAATTGCCTCTTTGCTTTGACGACCATTATGGTATAGATCAAAAGCGCGGTAATAAATGTCGTAGATTTGAGACACAGCTGTTTTCGTAACAGATACTCTAGGAGACTTATTGTGGCCATTTTTCATTGCAGACATATCGGCGTGCTGCGATAAGGCAACGGGAACATGTCGGAGCGTTTGCGAAAAGGTAATATTTTTTGGATTTTAGGGGAAAACAGAGTGGGACTTGAGGGAAATAGGGCACAGAATTACTGTATTATTTACGGTTAGACTTTTTCCAAGTATTAGATTCGGGTTGCTAAAGTAAGCAATAGAAACATAATTGGAAATCGTAATAAGACACATACATCTGCAATGCAACATTTGTACAGTGCTATTGAACAAAAATTTGAAATGAAAAAAAGTCAGGATATTGGCGCCTTTACATTGTTAAGTACGTCACTGGATACGAAGAAAATGAGGCGACGAGTGATAAGACAGTTATGTTATAGTGTGTAATAAGTAAGGAAAACTTTATGTTGCTTTTAATAAGGAAAGGAAAATTTCTTAAGAAGGGTGGGAAAAGACGAACACTAAAAATACAATACAAATAAATGTACATATTTGAATAATCATTCATTTATAGGCTGTAATATCTGGTGGAATTTCATGTAATTAACTCAAAGAAGTAGAAGTTATTTTTAAGCTTAGAGCTTTAGTATCTATTAATAATAAATCGCATATTTTATTGCTTGTAGTTCCCCAGTAACAAAAAAGCATAACTATTTAACAAAATATTAAATTTCTTAAAGTGAAAATCTTAGCGCATATGCCAATACACTCAGCATATTGAAACGTAAGAACAATCTCTCATCTCTCTAATAAATATTTTATAGGTGTCCGGTATGCGATTGGTATTTATTGATAAAATTCCCTCAAGCTTGCCGCAGTGTCACGTACACACGCCTCCTGAATCTTAATCTCTTCCACAGACCAATCAAAGTTTTCACTGGCAAGTCAAATTGACTAATTAAGCCGATTTATTGCTTCCGAAGTTCCTCCAAAAGTTCCGCTATTTTTAACTAAGGTCATTCAATATTTGTACAATGATCTTTGATTTCATGGAAAGTATCTTTGATCTTTTCTAGAGGATACTGGATTCTTCCTGTGATAATGAGTTATGGATAGTTTAAGAGCTGATTGGAAATTGCGCTTGATTATTTTAATTCGAATATTTGCGAAGATACTAATATTTTGCTTTCATGAATTGTGTGTTTCGAATGGCAGTGTATTTATATAATTTGTGAGCTGATAATATAATCATAGTTTTAATAAATGTTACTGGGACAAACATATTTCATATCGTTTATGGCGTCGTACGTTATTAACTCTGTAATAGATATTAAAAGCTTGGTATCAAATGAGACAATTGTAATGTGATACCAAGTCTTCTGCAGGTATAATGAAAATGGAACGGTAAAGGTTCTTTAAATATCCTGTTAAAACTATTTTTAAGTTAACTCTATTTTAGCTTTATCACTGGCCTTTAAAAAGCTTCATAGCTAGGCAAAACCTTTTTAGAAAACGCTATGAAGTATGAATACGTTTTACATATATATACAAAAGGAGCTATGGAAACTAAACGCATTATATTGAAAACAGTGCAAAAATGGATACGAAACACTACATAATTTATTCATCTAAAATATAGTCAGCTCTCGGTGCAGAAAGGCGTCCCAAGTAGCGCGGGCAATCAAAGCTTGTCACATACAGAATAGACTTCTGAGAAGGAGCGTTGACTGAATAAAGAAAATTATTAAATCATGTAAGCGGAGCCGGTAATACATTCGTTTTTAATTTCGTCTTGTTAGAGCCGGCGTGACGCGACTTCCTCTGCGCGACGATGTTGGAATATCGTAACCGAATTACGTCCAAGTTTAATTTGTCGGCGCCATTAATTAATACGTTTGTCTATTGGGGTGGGAATGTCTTGAAATAGATTTTCGAAGTGTATAACTTATATGTATGAATCCTCTTTCATAATTCATAAATTAACTATAGTATTCGTTGTAGAAATATAATATGTTTATTTATTTTTTAACATTGCTTAGCATTTGAAATATACAGACTCGCTTGTCAATAATTGCATTGTCTATGAATTATTGTTTATTGTATTTTATATTATGCATATTTTATAACAATTGTATATCTAGAATTACTTACCATTTAAATGGTGAATTATTGTTTTCATTACTGTTCTTCATATTAGCACAACAGTCAGCACCAATACATAACCAATTCAACTATATTTTCACAATCATAGCCTTATTTCCGTCAACAATACTAAGGGTCTATGAGTATCGAACCGATGTCATTACCCCTGCCTGTAACAACCATCAAGTCATTATGTCTGCCTCATGAGCTCTATTATGTATGCCTTTCACACAATATTCAAATTGATTGAACGAGTACCTCAAGGGTAATTAAGCTGTGAATACAAGAGGAGTGATACTTGATAGTTGATTTTTAATTAAAATCTACTAATATAAATTACTTTAGTTTTGTCTTGGATTATCTAATTGTTCACGTAGACCGTCTTTTCTGCAGGAAAATCTTCAGCATAATTCGTCCAAGACACAACTAATCGTTAGATTAATCAAGAAGTAGATAACTAATTAAGGGAGAATGTCGTTTCCAATAATTTTAACATTTATGACATACTGAAAAGCTGGGAAAAAGCTAAAAAAATCCATTCACATCGAACATACATGTCCTCAAACATTTTTCTTGCAATAGTTTTGCTGAAAACTGAAGCATTGTTGTAGTTATACTTCTTTTGGCGCGATGGAGAAAAATTATGAGAGTGAATTTTTACGATGCGCGTGCACACCGACACCTAAATTTAACAGCATGAAGTTAGTTCTAGGTGGTATGAATATTGATAACTATATTCAAGTTGTATATTCTAATATATTTTTTTTCCATACGCCAAAGAAGTATAACTTCTAACGCTAGTACATAAGTACACACACCCTTTTTGATAAGAGTTACCATAGCAAACATTTGTAGCTTTCCATTCGAAGGTTCTATTGAATTCAAACGGAATCCTTTTTATATCTGAAGATCTATCAAACACGCATATTTATGCATCTTGTAAGTATACAAATTGAATATTTATATGCACGTCTTTCCGGTAAAGATTTCCTTTATACGGTGTACATATTTGTATAGTATGATGTCATTAATGTAAATATATTACATACACTGATACATCTATTAGAATAACGAGAACGATTAACTAACGATGATTTGTTATCTCTGAAGCATTTGTTTTAAGCTATTTTGGTTTGGAAAAAGGGTTGAAATTTCGGAAATCAACCATAGAAGTGATTTTGTACACTTTGAAAACTATGCAGCCGACGGTCTTAAAAAATCACTGATAACAATAATACTGTAAATGTATCACAGTTTGATATTGTTGAGAAATATTGTCCACTAGCACGTTGTAGTTTTAGAGTAGATTCTAGGGAAGTATTTACCGGATATTTTTTTATAATTGGAAATGAATTTCTAGTACATTAAACAAAATAACCAATTAAATTAATTACTGAAGGTGTTATACATGAGCACAGATGAGTATAGTTCAAAGGATGTTTAAAATTGTTTTGATTATTATCTAGCACGATACTTGCAAAGGTCTTCTTGACCCACTTTCAGGATCGGTCTAATGTTACACATGTTACACCGTCGCGTTATTATTTAATAATGTGGATCTTAATGTTTTTGGGAGATTATAATATTGTGTTAAAATTCATTTCGTATACGTAAAATTGATCATGCTACATCTCAATGTAGAGCAATATTTTTATTAAATTTGTAGGCTGTAGCATTTTAAAATTAAATCTTTTAAGGACCGTATGGGAAACAGTCGTATCTACGTCCGTCGTACATATTTTTTTAGAGATTTATGTTTTTGTGCACCTACTGAAAATTACACTATCTTATTCGAATATTCGAATCATTAGTTTCTCATTTGATGTTCTTAGTTAAGTTTTTGTACAAACTAAACAGGATATAAAATCCTTTACACTTTCATAATAGTAATTTTTACACAGTTATTTACAAAATACAAAACATATTCATTCTTTTCTGCTTCCATTTCCCTAATTCGTACGTACTTCGCTAATTAAAGTTCTTCTAAATTAAGAAAAGAGCGTGTGAATTGCGAGCTTCGTATAAAGTACGTAGGTATAAACGGATTCTTGCATGGTGCTACCTCGTAACTCGTGCAGGAATTTATGAAGTGGCAGCCAAAGGTTGTAAGGCTGACTATACATGTGTCGACTTCTTTGTGACTGACTCACCAAATTTGTAAAGGTGTTAAAATAAGGATGATGATGTGTGAAACTGAAATTTTAAATACAGAAATAAAATTGTGTTGGTGTGATTATGACATCAGATGTAGTAGATACATACATACTAGGGTACTCTTTCTAATGTTCATTAATTGTTATTATGTTATCGAACACTAAAACTAAAGTGCTAAAAGATAATGAAGTTATTGTTATCGAATCTCATATTATTTATTAGTTAACCAGAAAATTAAAAATAACGAATTCTCTTAAATCCATATAAGCGAACTGATAACATTTTTGCTAAATCGCTTCGTTTCCAAAAAGCTTAACTGTAAGGAGCCGCGAAAAACATATTGCCCATAACTAAGTCGTATCTAGCGCACGGGAGCTTGTAAACTTTGAGATAATGTATTTGTTAACACATGTTTATTGTGTATACACTGCGCCTTGTTAGTTTTATATCGTATCTGTGTGAGTTTTATGTTGACAGGAATTTTACTAGGTTACCGACTTTTTGATAAGACGAGGAAAATGCCTAGCGTTTAGCGCTTATGGCCTAGTCTATATTTTAATAGTATAAAAATAGGAATTCATGATTCAAACATGTTGAAAAATAGAAAAAAGAACTATCTTTGGGCGGGATTGGAAACTGTGATATTTCTCATTGTCTGCTAAGTAAACTTGTAAGTAAAACGTCTTAATATCGATTTTTTGTTATCCTTTTTTATTCTTATAAATAGTATATTGAAAGATGTGATGTATTTAAAATAAAAACAATTGAGAAAGTAGAAAAATATCCAGCAATTCAATTCAATGTTTCGTCTACAACTCTATAGACTCTACATTCAATATTGACGGTGGGAGGTCTTAACGACATGTCGGAAAGTCGTTAAAGATCGTAAAATTAAACGTCTATAATAAGTTTTATATAACGTGAATACAAAGTGGTTATTTTGCGGGACAAGAAAGACAATACAATGCTATTTCCGATATTTTTTTGTCACTTGTCACATAGGGAATAGGCAATGAACTGGGCAGTGAATCACTCCGTTATTTTTGGCTTCAAGTCTAATGAATCTATCTTTGTTATGTTTGCCGCATTTGTATTATATAACATGTTGATTAAATAAACACGTAACTATTAGTCGTACATAAAAATGTTTTTCAAAAAAATATATGACAAAAAAAATATGAGTACCTATATTAATTGAGAGTTATTGTAACACTGTATTTTATATTAATTTTAATGAAAAATACCGAACATTAAGTACCTTAAAATCAGGGACAATCCACTCACAAAATAAAATAAACGTACAAAAAAGTTTCAGACGTTATCTTGAAAAAAAAAAAACCCTCATAAACAGACATATTAACAAATTAGGTACTATTTGAAAGCAAAATATAATTTGTCAGTTCCCAGTTCCCACGGAAGTATCGTAAAAAAATATTTGCGAAGCATTTATTATTTTCAGTAGGTGCGGGCGATACAGTCGGCTAGTTCAAACGAGCGGCGCCTTTGATGTTCGTACGTATGATCTAAGTTGTCGCCGCAGACGCTTTTAAATGTATTTATATATACGTGTTTACATAGACGCTAGACCCATCTATTTCTAGTTTCAATGAACATCTTGTTCGGTAGATACGAAGGGTTTCTGAATACTAAATCTTTCTTAAACGAAATGAATGACAGTTTCAGGTCAAAGGAAACTTTTTATTCTGTACTCTATTATGTACTCTATATTATAAAACATATATCCACTAAGAAATTTTCATGAAAAATGTTGCCAAGACGCGAAAAAGACGAGAAATTTATTATCTCAATAATATGTAGAGCCGTGCATATAACTACATGCCTTAAATCTACAAGCCGTAACTTAACAAACTACACACTCTTACGGTCACGTTACACGTAACCACAAGAACTATTGTAATAAATTAATAAGTGTAAATCGTAATAAAAGGTGTAAATAGAGAGAAATATATTTTAAGGAAATAAAAATTGATGCTATTAACTACGCTTTTCATGAATGTTCTTTTTTTAAGAAAACTGTGTAAAAGTAAACTCGTCAATTCATTAGAATAATTATTTATCGATTGTTCGATTTTTCAGAAATATTGAGTGTTTATTTCGAGGTCATCGAGGACGCTTAAGCCATTCACCGGCATAAAGAGTGACATACTAATGAGGTCCCAAAATTTAAATTAAACATCCCGATCACGAACCTCAGCCATCACTTTTGACAATTGTTTATTCGGATACAACGTGACAATGCTTTACGAACGCATCGAGCTGTACTCGGAACTTCATCACGATGGGATTCTAGATGGGATTCCGGGATTCGATTGATGGGATTCCGATCACGTAGCCCGCTGTAGGCGTTTACCCCGACTTGTGGTTACGTACTCGTATATCCGTAGATCGGTATTTGTGCACGTTCAGGATAAATTTATCATTCAGCCACGGTTTTCAATCTTTGGATTTTTTATGAGATTTCCTTTTAGGGATGCGACGTGAATGCGAAAGTACTAGTTCTAAAAACTCGTATGTATGTTTAAAATGCGTAAAATGTGTGGGGTGTGAATGCGTTTACGTTCGAAACACACTGTAATTTCACAGGCAGTTCTTATGAAATCGTAGCATGAATTTTATTTATATCATTAATAGGTTCGCCGCAACTCTTGTAAAAAGTGTTTTAGATCATAACCGCAACATTAATGTAACATTCTTAAAGTTGCGAAAACAAACAAACTAATGCGACGACCAAAGTGCTAAAATAGACTCATTTGAAGCCCTTTCATGTCACTTCGTCTGACCGACCTGCGGGCGACGTATTTTTGTCACATATTGAGATACTTTTAACACCTTACTCATATTTCTGCTTACTATTTATGACTTTTTGGATATTAAGTTTTTATGATGGATTGCATCGTTATAAACGCTTTTGCCATAAAGCTTTAATAGGAGTGAAATAGGTAACGATACTGAGATTCAACATTTTTTATAGATATGAAAAAATAAGCAGGTTATAGATGCTTAGATAATTATTTCACTCGTTGACTAAAGGAATGTAACTTGTACTTCGTGCACATGTATTCCTTAAATGAACTAGTTAATATTTTTATCGTTTGCAAGTTCGAGTATTACCATCGATAATTTCACCTATCTTTCAGCTGCATTATTTTTATAATTTTTAATGCTTTACTACGTTGTCAAAAACGATAGCGTAGAGGCAAAGGTAGAGGCTATTTTGAGTGCATTAGCGGTTCAAAACTTTGCATGAAGGTTGTCACTTCACACTTGTCAGTACTAAGATGTCGCAAACACATTATCGCGCCTTATCGCTTCCCAGAAGTGTGGGGTATGGTGACGGGAACGCCCGAAACTCTACGGTCAAAGGGTATCGTCATAAACATCATCTTGAATTTGATATTTTTGGTGTTAACTGTTGATATTCCCTCTTATGTCGCGTAGTATTGTTTGTTTATGACTTGCTGCATTTTATGCATACTATATACTATATAGTATTTAGGCAAATTGCTTAAAGAATATAGTTTTCAAGCCAAAGCACACAAATAGTGCAAGGTTTATTATCGAATTGATTGATTTAAAATCTATCGTGTCCTATGAATTCGACACTTACCAACTAAAAGAGCATCATTACATTCGATTGTATTATCATTACATTTGATTTTCTACCCAGCGTGTTCACAGCAATTAAAATCCACGAAAAATCTCCAAGATACGTGTACCAATTGACGCGTCCAAAACGCATTCCGTCTGCGAACAGTCCTCGCTCGTTAATTACGTTCTGTCACCGGCTGTGACACTCATCTCAACATAGCTTTAGCGACAAAGAGAATCTAACTTAACTATAGTAAAAAAAATATACCGGCCGAATTGAGAACCTCCCCTTTCGAGTCCCGCCTCGTGGTCGAAATTTTTCTATTCTTTATAAATTTATACAAACCAAAAATATCAAATTTAACCTCCCCTTTTTTGAAGTCGGTTAAAAATATGACGCTTTAGCTATAATAACTGTTTGCTATGGCCAAGTTTATTGGCTGAATTAGTTCTAATTCAGTGACAATGAGAATTGTATAGCGGATGCATTTCGCATTTGTTTCAATTATCGATTTGACGTTATAGCCAATTGTATTACAGAGAGCTTTTATTTTGTTTCACTTCATGAGACTATTATAGAATGAGTAAGTTGTTTGTCTATATTCTCCTGCTTATGTGTATCATGTGTAGGTAGGTACTAATATTTTATGTGACCTTTATTATTCTAATGTTTGTGCAAAAAAAAGGTTTTATTATTGCACCTTATTTGAAAACTTTGATATAATATGTATTTCCTTGTATTTCCTTCAAATGCCTGCTTAACCGTGCCCTTGCATTCTAAAGTTTCGCCGAATAAGACATACGCAGTCTCGTAAAAGTCTGCCGGCAATAAATTAGTGCTTCACTAAAAGTACTCGTGAATCTCTTTAATTGTTTTCACTTGTATATTTAGTACGAGTAAGGAGTCTTAACGCGACGCTTATTCTTATTTATCTGTGGTATTTGCGGCTGGAAGACGATTTCAATATAATATGCTTCAAATGGAAGCAGCTGCGATTTATTATTCATTTCAGACTGAAAATTATATAGAGACGTACTAGACTTAGTTCAATTAAAAACTATTGTTAAATCTTTTGGTGTTTTCATTGGTAAGATTGGAAGTTATTATAGACCTTATAATTTGTGTTTAAGCCTAAGATTTGTTTCTTTTTTGTTTAATAATTTTTATAAGCGCTATTTCTATCTAGCTCAATCAATTGTTTTTTATTTCGACCTAAGCGAACTGAACCGTACGCTGAGACTCGTTTTTAATTAATAATATAAAGCATGGTGTTGCACATGCACATATGAAAATGCACTCATATAAATGTCTAGAGTTAATATTTTCGCAAAATTATAAAATTGTGCGTTCCGAGTTCCGACTTCATTACTCAAATTGAAACTTCTGCCTCGTTTAAAATAATATATTTCATAAATTACACATCAAAGTTTTTCGAGCAATTTGAACGTCTTCATTCGCAAATCATATCGTTGAAATAAACAACCTCATTGAAATGAAAAAAGCTTTTTAAAATACGGTTTCGTTTGACCTCGAGCAGTACAAACGGAATAGTTCAATCAGCTAATTATAACTGTAATTTAACTCAAGAATAATTTACAAAGAGACATCAAAGCGGTGGCAGCGCTATTTGATTCTGTCCTTTGATTATACGGCTAACATTTGCTATTTTCAACCAATAGAGCAAAATGACACATGAATAGGGTTACCGCTGTTGTATTTGCTGAGGATAATATGTCTGAAATAATTTAGCTTTAAAAGGTATTGTGAATTGATTTATTCAATGTGACATTTTGATCTTGGCAGCAATATAAAATGAAGACGAAGACGAAGTCGAAATTCTATACAATCGCAAGCTGAAATAATTGTATAGTAGAAATTATATCAATGGTACCTACGACACAATTCCACAAACTAGTCTATGTAATGTAATTACAACACCATATATGTAGCACTACACGAGCATAAAATCAATTTGTATTGACGCGTTCAATTGCTGTCAATAATTCAAGAGTAGGTATCAGAGTAGGTACTAGGTATAACCTCGTTGCAAACAATAGCAGCTCATTCGAGACCCTATCAGTGAACTATAATTACCGGATTGTTCATTCACGACATGAATATGGTAAATTGTAGGCGTACTGGGAACATATGCATTAGTTTATATAATATTATTAATTAATTATTAATATAATATTATCTCTATGTGTATGAGTAGCGTAAGGAAATTACGAGCTTGCAGAAGAAACGTTTAATAATAAATATGAATTAAATTAATTAGATAGATTACCAGAACATAATGTATAAGAAATTGTAGCAGATGCTTTCCAATACTGCGGGATAGTGTTTAAAATAAAATAAAAATAAAACTAGATAACATTATAACAGCTATATGCAAAAATGTCTTATTTATACGGTTTCACTGTATCGGTTGTCAACAACACTAGAAACTATTATACACTTGATTAACTAAGATCTGATGAAGGACTTGTACTTATTGACAAGAGCGGTCTCTCTTGATTGACTTAATTGATAAATCAGCTCTATGCAGATGTCTAATAAGATGAGAGCTTTCTCCTATTAGCCAATTAAAGTTTATTTAGCATCAATAATAAAATCTACAACATCGCAACATATATATTATATATATTCCGAATGAGAAACTTCTTCGCAGACTCTCTATTTCAGGAATTTCTTGGGAGATCTTTAACGTTAATATAAAAATATTTGTTAGTTTAAATTGTTTCATATTCATACTAATACCATAACATACTATTTGGGTCTTAACAGGATTAAGATTGTTCCCTTTTCAGCATAGTTCTATAGAGCAGTTGCAAAATAATCTTATAGAACCGTTGAACAATAAGATTACTTTTTAGACATCTAAAATTATCATGGAATTTTTCAAAGCCCTACGTCAAGTATTTCATGACCGGCCCTAACAAAACAACGCGACTTACGATCCGCTTGTAGTAATAACAGCCCATAAACTATGTAACGTTTGATTCGTTTTATTGTGACTGAAAACCGTTTGTGTTTTAATTAGTCGTGTGGAGACCGGAAGAGTTTCTTTGTAAATGCCATTTGGAAATAGGTACAATATGTATTTGGATTATCGACAATCTGTTAAATAAAGGTTATATTTTGCATCGTAGTGTTGGGTTTTGTATCTTTATTATTGAATACATAATTATCTAAATACTATTTTAAATATGTATTTATAATAATAGATAGAGTGATAAAAAGCTCATTTTATATTCTTTCAAAAAAATAAAAGAGATGTTTTTGAAAGTAAACGAAATTTGTTTGTGATTCAATTTAACTGTTAAACAAATAAATCTAGATTGTTACTCGCTGAAAGAATCGAATAAAAATAAGCTGCGAAAATATATGAAGCAATAACTCTGTCATTGTGCTGTGCAATAGTAGTAAAAGCAATAGTTTGTATAAAGAAAATCTATTTATTATTTACATATGACTACGCTTCTAAAACTGTATAATATCTTATAGTTTAATATGAAACAGCTTCAAACGCTATCACGTATTAATAGTTTGGCCTAAAGTTCCTATTACGTTAAAGCTTGCTATTACCTAATAGTTGCCTATATCGTAATGGAAGTGCTACGATAACGTTTAACGTTTAATTTTATAGCCTAATACAATTAAATTAGTAGCTCTACCACAGGCTCTATGCAGAATTACGTTACGAATCCTAATAGATTCATTGTCTTGCTCTAATGCATGTTGGTCCTCGGTCTTTGACCTTTGAATTTAAATTCGTACGAAAAGTAACGTTATTGCATATTATTATTCAGTGTTCAAATTCGTATTCAAATAAATATGATGACGCTCTGTATTGTATTATTTGAGTTTGCAGTTTTTTCTAGACTTGATAACTTGACTAGAAATAGTTCTTTAGTTATTTAAAATTTATAGAGGTTATTTAGTTATTAAGAATTGGTTCAAGCTACATTTTCATCCAGGCCATGTGTGGGTTGGTTAGTTGGTCGTGAAAAATTTTGTATCTTGTACGCCTGCTTCGTCTCGGTTTTCTTCCGATGTTTTCCATATTTGTACAGATTGGAGCAGTGCTCATGTGACGATCTGTTTAAAAATTTATTTAGATTGTCAGTCTAGTATCAGTTTATGGCTAATCTTAGGAGTCTCCGAGCCACCAGAGACTGTATACTTATGTAAAATCCATTATTATTCCAGAGTGTTTCTAAAACCTCCACCGAATAAATAAAAGCGACAAGTTTGCGGCATTTTTGAACTAACGATCAACTTTCAAACGGCGTACGTTAATAAATCGTTAGCCAACAGGATATCAATTGCATAGCATTGTGTCTAAGATTTGTTTTGTAAATAGTTCCCGGTATAAGCTCAGGTCTAACGGTGCATTTACATCAAACGAACGAATGCTCATTCTAACCCCACTATGTCAAATTATTTTAGTATAAACAGGTGTAGAACATTCTTTCATCCGAAGTGCGTTTGAAAAGATTCTATGCATTGTTCAACACTGAATACGAGTTTTCGTTTACACTAAAAGATCACGAACGAATGTTCTATCTCTAGCTCTATGTTCGTTTGATGTAAATGCACCATACGGCTAATGCAGGCCACGTAGCAAACAGGACGTGTGACCAGTGATGTCAACCTACCCCCAATTGTTCCCATGCTAATGTTAGGACCACCTCTCACTGATATAACTTTTTATACTGTCACCATTGACAAATGGCCGACGCGGATTGAATGTAAAACGAATGTATGAATTTAGCGATGGTTTATCAAATGTTGATTTGTTTGTGTATTTGGTAGAGTGAATGACTAGTACTTTTCCTGGATTGTAGTGTGAATAATATGAAGTCAAAGTTCAACTAATGTAAAAAATGTATAATTATGTGATCTATAATATAAAAATGAATCGCAAAATGTGTTGATAAGCGCATAACTCGAGAACGGCTGAACCGATTTCGATAATTCTTTTTTTATTATATTCCTTGCAGTACGAGGATGTAGAGAAAACGTAAATATGTACCACGGGCGAAACCGGGGCGGACCGCTAGTAGAAAATAAATATAAGTATGATATTATAATTGTTCTTCATTGACCACTCATTATTACATAATCAATAGTTATAAATAGATAGTGATTTACCGTTATTATTATCCAGATAATAATATATCTAATGTATGAACTACTTTTATTTTAACATTATATACAAAATGTATCCGTTATCTCAGAAAATTTGCACAAAAATTATTTCAAGGGCGGCGATAATAAAAGTAAATAGTTTGCATATAGATAACCCCGTTAAAAGTGCCGAAATACCTTTACAATAATATGTAAATTAACAATTAAAATATTTTAGTTTGCTTTAATTAGATGTTTAAAATATTCCTTCAATTATATTAAAATGTAATAAATAATCAGTAACTTTTTATTCTCAATGGTCTCAAATTGTTTAAGAAAATATACATTAATAATTGGTATTACCTAGATGTTATACTTACTTGCTTCAATTATACCCTTAACACAGTCTCAGTAACGTTTAATTTGAACACATTATGCAAACACAGGTGCAAATTTTGCTTATGGTTACCATGGTAACCAGTGGCTTAACATAATTCATTGCGATTTAAGTGTAAGAGGCTGCCTTTCAAGGTATGTGCGTATGTTTTGCATAATACATGATTTATTTTATGTTTACAACAGGGAGAAGACTTGCTGTTATAAATATCCACTTTACATTGTAATGTTAGGAGGGAGCTTTTCCCGTTTGAATGTTTGTAAGAAAAATTGTTTCACCAAAAAACTAGATTTTTTTAATACATTCTCACACTTCATGCTTCATGCTTGATATAAAAGTTCTTCTAATTGAATTCTACCACTGCGGCCAATCTCCATATAGACTAACTAACTGCATACGATGCACAAAAAAATACAGTACAAAATACAAATGGTAGAGTCACTTAATAAACTACTGCCAATAATATGAGCTTAATAACGACGCGAATCCCTATTCCACAAATCTCCCAGTTCAATAAAACAGTACATAAAATCACATAGTGAAACATAGACACAGTAACACTAATATAGATAAAATACTAGATTTCCGCCCGCGGCTTCGTCAGCGTTTTCAAAGGAAAACCCGCATAGTTCCCGTTTCCGTGGGTTTTTCGGGATAAAACATATCCTATGTGCTAATCCAAGTTACCTCTATATGTGTGCTTAATTTCATTGTAATTAATTCAGTAGAATTTGCGTGAAAGAGTAACAAACACACACACATCCTCACAAACTTTCGTATTTATAATATTAGTAGGAAGGATATAATAATAAGTTATGAGCAAATATGTTTTGGAACACATGCTATAATTTAGTTCACACGCCCGTGGAATAGAGATTTTATTGCGTAATAATGTGATTTGAATGTAGCATTCGTAAATTTAATAGCGCCTTGAATGTTAAACGTTTGCTCGAGTTTTAATGTACCTAAGCTTTTTGTATGTATTGGACTGTAACATGAAGTTTATTCATCTATACAGGCGAAAGCAAATATAAACACAAAATAAATCAAAACGAATAAGAATGGATTTTTTTAAAAGAACTCAGCGTAGTAAAAGTAGGTATACTTACTTGTTAGTATGGCTTAGTTATAGGAGATCTAAATATATTATAATAGCAATCTCATTTATTACCAATACAATATACATAATATCATAACTTGGAGATTATGAGAATTGTTTCGGGATGTATATGTTTATAACATCCGTAATCTTATTATCCAGTATCAGTTATCATACATATCACCCTCTCAAAACATTTCCAATGATAATAAGTAAATATTCATCGTTATTCACAAGTATTGTAAAGAATCAATTGGCGACATATTGTGACGCGATCGTGTGGGCTGATTGTAATTTGTATACAATGATCATTGTTCGCAAACGCAATCTAAGAACTTTATCACTCAACTATATTCAATGTGATCTTATTTTGTTCTAAGTGCAGGTTATTATAATTTACGGTGTGGGTGGATTTCCTTTTGTTATTTCAATACGACATGATGTTATTGCTGTTTATTATGTAATAATTATTTATATGATTATAAGGTACCTACATGTTGAGTGGTTTTCAAAGACATAAAGTACGGTACATATAAAACTCTCGTACATTTATAGTTAAATATTCTTTTTGACACGTAAAAAGGAATAATGTATTCATTACTGGTTATTGCTTGGGGATTTCTCTATAGTCTATACTCTATGACATTGAATTTCTAAACAGCTTTCATTGCTCCTTTACGATATAAAACTTCATACAAAATCCAAGCTTTTAATCTTTGTGCTTTAGTTTCCTTATACGATTTTAAAAACTATAATTTCTTTTTAAAAATAAATTGGTATTTATACATCAAATACATCTAAATAGAAAACATAACTCATTCCAAACGCCACTTATATACACAGTCATTAGTCACCATAAAATTATGACGTTATTGTGCCACATAATTTAAGATCAGACAAATTCTTGCCGAATGGATATTGTGCTTATAAATCACTAACGAACTTCTATTAAAATAACATGTAGGAATGGCATCAAAGTACATTCTTGTCACCCAAAGCGTTGGGTCTTCAAGATAACCTTATTAACACAGATAAGAGACGCAACGCCTATGGGTCGTTAAAACATTGTCATGTTGAATGCTGATGCATTTATAAGGAAATCTTTTGTATGCATCGAATAATGGTGTATCGTATGGGATGCACGTGCTTTGATTTATGTAGACGATTGTTTTACTTATACAGGTACGTAAGGTTATATCGGGGTTCTCAAACTGATTCTTAGAGTATTGGTAATGGTTTCATGTTTTTAAAAGTTTAACGGAAGTCGTGAAAAAGTTACGGTTAAATTTATTGGTTACTTACAGGGCTATATTACTATATAAAATTATAAATGCAAGTAATGTGCACGGTGTATCATAGAAGAAGTTATTATTGCATTAATTTTTATTTGCTTTTGGTTAAAATTCTGAAGTTTTATTTCTAATATATTCTTGGCGTATTTAGAACCTTCAAGAATCATAACTGGCAATGAATTTGTTGCTAAGTATTTATGAAAATAAAAAGAAAAAACAAAATATTAATCTGATTCATTATTGAACTACTATTCAAATTGTTTCAATAATTAAAGTCCTCGTCGCCATCATATCATTAACAAATAACATATGCATCTAATACCGATTTCTAACATCCATAAAACTCGACACATGTGTTAATTACAGAATACACACAAGACAAATAAGAAATTCTGTTTCAGTGTACAGTAATTAGATATTTTAAAAGGGAGACGGTTTACGGTCTATATCCAATGTTCGTCAATTAATTTCTCTACACGAATAAGGGCCCGTTTCAATTAGTCACGTTGTTATTTGGAGATGAAAATGAAAAAAAAAAAATGAAAAATTATTTATTTTCAGCAAAACACAGGTAGGTAACAAAACCAATTTAACAATACATAAAGAAAGTTGCTGTTTCTTATTTATACATTTATAGTTGTTAACTATAGCTCCCACACTAAGAGAACTTGTGTCGTGGGGGCTGGTACGATTATAAAAAAAAAGGATTTACTCGTGGTACCGTTATTGTACGTTAAAAGAAGAAAAATATCTACTAATTTAAAAATAAGAAATAAATAAAGTACAACTAATAAACTAAATTAAAAATAAATAAATGAATAGATACATATACATATATCAATAAATAAAATAAGTTAAATAAATACATTAAAAAATAAAATAAATAAATTACATGATACATACGTTATAATGTAAATAAACAATATTAATGTATTGAGGCGAGAAGCTTTTCTGTTTGTGTGTAATTTAATGATTTTAAATAGCATGTAATAACTTTTTTAGCTTTAAAAATAGAAAAACTCTTAATTTTACATTTAAAATTTATTTTGTTATATATAAAGATACCAATATATGGGTTCAAGCGCTTAGCGAATGTTGTGTGTGTGGTTATGTTTGGAATTTGGAAGACACGCTTTTTTAAAAGATCTTTGTAATCAGCTGAACTTAAAATAGATTTATGGGTGGAAAGAGAGCTATAGAGGATGAAAAGCTGCCGTACCGTCAGAACGTCACTGTCTTTATAAAGTTCAGTGGTTGGGTATCTGAAGGGCTTGCATAACATTGTTTTTAGGACCGATCGTTGAGCTCTTTCAAGGCCGATAAGTGATGTTTTCGCAGCCCCACCCCAAGAATTAATACAATATGTGATAATGGATTGGCAAAGAGCATAATAAACATTCCTAAGCAGATCAGTTTGAGCAGAATTCCGAAGTTTTCTTATAATACCTGAAATTTTACGGACACGATCAGAGAGCAGATGTATGTGACTCTTAAAGTTCAAATTTTCATCCAACATGATACCCAGGTATTTTACTTTTTGAGCTCTTTTAATTGAATGATTAGCAGTCCCTGTTTGCGGAATCTCTATTATGTCGCATAAAGATGGAGCTGAAACTGAAGTTTTATGAAAGCAAATATAATTGGTTTTATCTACATTTAGTGTCAGTAAATTGCGTTCAAGCCATGCGACTATCTGAGTCATACCTATTTGAGCGGTAGATATAGCCTCATCCCAATTTTCACCGTGGAATATGACAGCTGTATCATCTGCGTAGCAGAGAATATCCGCGTTAGGTAGAGAGATGCTGTGAATGTCGTCCATATAGAGTATAAAAAGGGTTGGGCCTAAGATGCTACCTTGTGGGACTCCAAAATTTACCTCTCTCGTTGAGCTTCTATGGTCTCCAATTTTAACACACTGAAGCCTGCCCTTCAGATAGCTCTCAAACCACCGAAGTGCGTGGCCTTTGATACCGCATCCATCCAGCTTTCTAAGCAGTAATGGAATAGATACGGTATCAAATGCCTTTGCAAGATCGAGAAATACACAAAGACAGCTTCTTCTGCAATCTAAGTGCGAAGCAACAGTGGACGTGAGGAGGGAAACTGCATCGGCTGTACTTTTCTGCCGTCTAAAACCAAATTGATGGCTTGATATTAGGTTATTACCCTCTAAGTATTTAACCAATCGAGAATTTACTATTTTTTCGAGAATTTTTGAGAAAACTCCCAATAAAGAAATAGGTCTATAATTATTCGGGTTGTCACGTTCTCCCGCTTTGTGAATTGGGGATACTGAGGCAATTTTCCAACTATCAGGAAAAATTCCCTGTGATAAACTAAGATTGTATATTGAGGTTATGGGGCTAAGGATCTCTTGACGGATCAGCTTAACCAGTAAATTGTTCAGGCCGTCAATTCCCGGAGCTTTGTTGCTCTCGAGTTGCATTATCAAAGATTCCACTTCATGTATGTTAGTTGGTGTCATAAAAAATGAGTTCATGGGAGAATTATTAAAACAAATTTTAGAAGCTAAATCTTCCTGGGTGACTTTAATCTTCTCTAATATCCGAGTTGCGTAAGATTCTCCAATAGAAGTAAAATGTTTATTGCAAGCTTCAAGGGACTGAGAAGGATCTAAACTCTGGATGTTCAAAAGCTCTAACGGTTCTCTTTTAGAAATAGATAAGTCACAAATACTCTTTACGGCTTCCCAGGTTTTTTTAGGATTGCCCGCACTATTACTCAGAAGGGAAACTTCGTGTTCACGCTTAAGTTTCTTCAGTAAATTATTTGTAAAGTTACGGTAACGATTGTAAATGTGCAGTAGCATTGTATCAAGGGGATTTCTTCTAACACGTGTATGGAGTCGATCTCTGTGTCGTATACAACGGAGTAAGCCGGGACTAATCCAAGGTTTTAAGATAGTGTTTGACCTGCGACAGGGAATTTTGCGAGTGTGTTTGCTTACTATTGATAGAATCGTGTCGGTGAAAGTTTGGACCATTACGTGTAAGTTGTTACTATCGAGGATACTTTGCCAGTTTACTAGATTTAAGTCAGACTTTATGAGCTCAATGTCTCTTTTGAAAAAGTAACGTTTTGCGTTGCGAACCTTTATTTTACCAAGCCTCATCCCAACCATAACAATATCATGGTCTGATATGTCAGATTCGCAAACTACGCCAATTACTGCTTTATTGGATTTTACAAAGATGTGGTCAAGGCACGAACCTTGTCTAGTCGGAAGTGTTATTGCAGGCGCCAGATCGAATTCTGAGACTAGGCAAAGGTATTCCTGCCACCAGGGATTATCAGACGATTCCAAAATATCGATATTAATGTCACCTGCAAGGACAATATATTGATTATTTATACTAGAGAGGTGCCTGTCCAGCGATGTGAGAAACATTGAGGCATTTCTAAATGAAGGGGAGCGATAAATACCTAGTATACAGACCTTTTTGTCAACAATAAGTTGTAAGCAGTTTGCATCGTCGATGGGAGGTTCTGAAACCGTAACACAGAGACCATCCCGTACATACATCACAACACCACCATTTTGATTAATAATTTTAGTAGTTTTATATGCTGTGTAATTTTGCAATAAAGGAATTTGAGAATATTCACTAAGCCAACATTCATTCAGTATTATGACATCATATAATAGTTTTAAACGCTGCAAAGAAATTACAAAATTATCAAAATTTTTGTTAATACTTCGTATATTGAACGAAAGTACTTTGAAGTTATAGTCACTTGTAAGAAAAGATTTACAACAATCGATGTTAGAAACGGCATGACATTTTATCTTGTAAGAGTCTAAATCGGATGCGATATTATTCGACGCCATTAGATATTAGTTTTGTACTATCGATTAATCTAACTTTTACATGTATGATGATAACTATACAAGTTTTAGTAAATAACTTCAAATACAAGTACGGATTAATATGAGGTGCCTGCTGTAAATGTCGTAGCAAAGTTGTGTAAACGATTTTTTGTATTCCTAACTCGTAAAATAGTATGTAGGCGTGTAAAATTAATAAATATTGATAATTAATAAAAGTGTATATGATAATTAAATAAAAAGTAAAATAAAATAGATAAAATATATATGGAATAAATTGAGGTAATAATTTTATATGTGATATAATAATTAAAATACATCGATAGTTTCTTAACAAAGTATCTAAAAATGTTATATGTTTTAAATGGCAATTTGAAATATAATCTAAGCTATAATTATTAAAAGATATATGAATTATTACAAATTCAGCATTGTGATGTATCGTCGATATGTGGGGACGAGTTAAAAATACTATGCAGATCGTTTTGGTTGCGAATATGAATAGCATTTTTCCCTTCTCTCTGTCTGACATATACATTCCCATTACTACACCAGCAAAATGCGTAACCAAATAGTTTGTATTTACTTCGGGCCTCGCGAAACAACATACGGTTTTCTTTTGTTAGTCTTTCATTATAGTATATTTTCGATGCTTCACCAGTTATATTCAAATCAGCACTGTTAATATTTTTTCTCGACTTAGCAGACTTCAATATTTCGTCGCGCTTGGAACGTCGATGGAATCTAATAACAACAGGACGGGGAAGTTTTCCTTTATGAGAAGTCAATTTTTCTTTCGGGATACGTGGCCCTGCTCTCATGACCCAGTCAATATCTTGATCTGACAATTCAACACCAACTTTCCGCGAGGCAAGCAAGGCAATGTGATGAAGGTTTTCATAAGCTGTTTCGGGTATGCCAGCCAGCTCAATTTCGTTTCGCAAATGTTGTTGCGCTTGTAGATTTAAGTCGGATTGGAGGTTTGAGATTGTGGCCTTAAGGACATTTATCTCCCGATTATTGCTCTCTAGGTTTTTAATTCTAGACTCGTTTGCGGTTACTTTCCCCTCGAGCATTTCAATACGTTCGTTACAGATTATTAGTGATTGAGTGGCATCCTCAAGTCGTTGTTTAATAGATGACAATTCTTGTGTCAAGCGACGGATTTCAGAAGTAAGCTCCTTAACATCGTCACCAGTTACTTCGGTAATCGAGGAATCTTTTTTCCGCATTGTAACAAACTGGGAGTCGGAAGTAGTGCGCACTGGAGTATTGCTGTTATCTCCACCTCTTTTTTGGGCTGAGGAGCAAATGGGACATTCCCATTTATTTTTTTGTTCAGCGGTTAGCCCATTAGCATTTACACAAAGTTGACAAAATATTTTTCCGCAGGATTTAAAAGTGCATTTGACAGAATTATTATCTTTAAACACCTTTAAGCAACCGGAGCACTTCATTTTTTATATTATATAAACAAAGTACCTTTACACTAAATAATGTATAAAGTAGTTCCGAGTCCGCTCTGCGAAGATTAATCTATGACTCGCAAGGACTCGTACAGCACAGCAACCGGTCCGCACGCAGATATCACCCGGCTGCCTGAAGGAATTACGAGCGATAATCACTTGCACACTGCTGAAGTCAGTTCACGTTTACCCGACACTTTTAACTATACAATCTGCTTAACGCGAGGTATTTCAACGCGAGGCAAGATTGGAGGTGAGGTGTGCGGGGCCGTTCGCGTGACACGCGCTCCTCGCGCTCCTCGCGTCGTTTGTTTTTCGTAACGTTAGCGCTATGCCACAGTGTAAAATACTTATATCAAAAGTAAATTGTGATCAATTTTTATTATGTAAGCAATGTAAAAGTGTTTGTGTCAGATTGTAAATATAAAAGTAAATAAAGAAATCATTTACAACTTTATAAACTGAGATAAGTAGGTACTAGGAATTTATTAATTAGCACAACATAATTATGGAAGTACTTGGTGTAACTAATAAATATTACTTGCTGCTACCAGTAGAAGCTTAGAGTATTATATTAGAATAGTATAGAGCGCGTGTATTACAATATAACTACAATACTACAACAATCTACAAAAATGGTCTGATATTATTTCTTCGTAAAATTATAAAAAAAAAAAAGTTTTATTGAAAAATATAAATATCGCTAATTTCTGAACATTTTCACTCATAACATTTTTATTTATAGTTCTATGACAAAAAGTTACTGGACCAAAATTGTAGAAAATTTAATTTGCAACAAATAATGTTGACAATTTTTTTTTATCAGATTAATAGTTTAAGAGATATATCATAAAAACCATATTAAGCGCTATTTTTAAGATGGCGGCCGTGGGACAAGGGTGGCGACCCCACAAACTTGGTGATAGCTTCACACTAACCCCCCCTACACATCAAAAAAATAAAATGCGTCCTCCTAAAAAACGCAACCCCAAATGTAACTTTTCAATGAACTATAATAACAATGATTATGAACTAACTATTATCATCTATTATACAGTAAAAGTTCCTTATTCGCGCTTCCTTTATTCGCGTTTTCACTATTCGGGAATTAAAAAAATGCGACCCAATTTCTATATTCGCGACTAAAAATTTTTTTATTCGCGGATTTAATAAGTACATACATAATAATAAAATTATTCCAATAGGTATCTAACACAATATCCTTGTCAAATGGACTAATAAGAAAGTAAAATAGATCTTATTACAAGTTAGCCTAAAGTACATAATATTATGTTGTTAATTAATGATATCGCCGAGGCCTTTGACCCAAGCCGCCTTTGTCGCAAGCCGCCTTTGCCGCGATTGATGTTTTTGAGAATGTAAATAAACAGAATGGAAGCAACCTTATAACTCAATAAATAAAGTATATTTTTAAATGTAGTTCCGTTTATAGTAAAAGCCGCTTTGCGTGTTTTATAGGTTTCGTCTTTCACATTCGTTACAAAAATAATTGTGATCGAGTAACGTCTACTGCACTCTTCCTAGTTTATAAATTTATAATGTCAACTAAAAAAAATGAGACACGAAAAAAATCTCAATCGTCACCTAGGAACGTATAACGTAGAACCTATAATCCCATATAATAATTACCATTCCGTATTCACGGTTTCTGTATTCGAGGCATATATTTTATGGAACATATACCCCGCCAATAAGGAACTTTTACTGTAGTGATTAATAATTATTATTAGTCAATAATCATTATTATTTGACTATTATCAATTATTTTTTAACAAATAATCATTATTGTTTTTTTCCTTAAAATAAACAACTGTAATTAATAATTATACCCCAAAATTATGCAAATAATACACCAATTACGTAATAATAATAATATTAGTATGGAGAGATCCATACTAATATTATAAATGCGAACGTAACTCTGTCTGTCTGTCTGTTACTCAATCACGCCTAAACTACTGAACCAATTTGCATGAAATTTGGTATAGAGATATTTTGATACCCGAGAAAAGGCATAGGCTACCTTTTATTGCGAAATATGTACCACGGGCGAAGCCGGGGCGGACCACTAGTATTATATATATAAAACAAATTATTATAAACTAAACTCTTATTTCACAGTAACGCAGCTTTTATCGTTTTGAAATAAAAGCATACGAGGTGAAACTTTATGACCAACTGATATTTTTATTCTGTGGCATCAAGTAACTACGTTTTTATCATATTACTCAATTTACATACTAGTTCTCTTTTCCTGTCCTTTTTTGTGATACTGACACTGCTTTCTTCCGAATTTTGTTTGTTTTGTTACCCATTTTCAATAATTTATCTTTACTCAAAACTTAAAATCGAGCGGAGATAATTTGACACAGGTCCTACGTTAGCAAGCGCCTGATCAGGACTGGCGGGGTAGCGGGCAGCGCGGTTTGTAAAGAAAACGCTGGGCAACGTTAAGTTCTGAGATATAATATGTATTTAATAATTACAGGGCTTCAGTAGAAAACCAAAATTTAGCACGTTTTCTGCAGTACATCAAAATACATATCCTTATATAAAAATTATTTCCAAAATCAGAAATTTCATTAATAAATAATTCGTTTTCGATCTTTATTTTAGCCTATTTTTATGATTTTATATGATCGAACAAAATACACGTGGTTGTGTAACAAATTAGCACACTTTTTAGGAAATATCTTGAAGTGTATTGATTATTTTTTCTAGAAGCGTCATATAATTGCAAATACATGAAAAATTTGATCTTGCAAACCAATTTTACTCCGCTTCGCTGAAAGGACTTGCCTTAATGCTGCACAAATATTCTTTAAAATTCACTTTATCCTCACTTAGTACGCGATATAGTGTTGATTATTATTAGATTTGTATCTAATATTAAAGTTAAAGTTTAGATATTAAGCAAACGTACGTCGCGAAACTTTTTAAAAATATATTTTATACAGACTATGAACGGAGAACAAGTTAACGGTTTGACCGCGAGGGCAAAGATGAGATCTAGTAATTATATAGTTGTTTATCATTGTTTTATTTCAATTTTGTTTGTTGGAGAATTAATTACATTTTGTTGAGTTTAAATTAAATGAATATAAATTAACATGTACAACTGAGTCAATTCAAACTTATAAGCTGGCTGGCTTTCAAAATTTAACTTTATTCATTTTATGGATCCTGATTAAAAAAACTCATAATCATAATTTATATGTAACTGACTGAAAATTTAACTTTAGTACTTTTGCTGTTTGAAAAACAATTAATATCTGAGCAAAAGAAATAAATATAAATATTAATAAATTAATATAATAAGAAATTAAGAATAAGAAATTATAATCGGCTATATTAAGAAATTCATTCATGAGCTTTTTAAGCTTTTATTCTCCTTTGTTAACAAATTATTTACATCAGGGTTGTCGTTTAAATATTAGACTTTTTTCCATCATCATGTTTAGTGACTACGTAAAGTGGGCATTAATAAGATGCAAGTATCCCTCTCTTGTTTGTACTATAAAATATAATATCATTGAGTATCCCAATACACATGCACCCTTATATTTCAAATCTCTAATGTGTGTAACCGACCACGTGTTTATATCGCCTTAAACACGTACATTACATAAGTTTTATTACAGTTTCTGAGTGTCTGGTCGGGGATTTATCGTATCTGTGTATTTGCGCGGGAGAATTTATGATATTACTTTATACGCATTACAGATTGCTAAATGCAGCGGTGGGCTTTGGATATTGCTTAGACTAGACTAGATACTATACGTGAAATATTGGAAATGCATTACAATTGAGTATTATTATTCAACTAGCCATGGGCGTAGCTAGCCATGGGCTCAAGGTGGGGCAACAATAAAAAAATAATATGTAACTAGCAACTGTATGTACCCAAAGTCATATCCAGGTCTTCGAACCTCAAATGCCGGTGGCACGGCCGGCGGCTGTGTGTGGCATTTGCGAAGGCATTTGCGAAGGCATTTGCGAAGGCATTTGCGAAGGCATTTGCGAAGGCATTTGCGAAGGCATTTGCGAAGGCATTTGCGAAGGCATTTGCGAAGGCATTTGCGAGGGCATTTGCGAGGACATTTGCGAAGGCATTTGCGAAGGCATTAGCGAAGGCATTTGCGAAGGCATTAGCTAAGGCATTTGCGAACGCGCTTGCGAACGCGCTTGCGAACGCGCTTGCGAACGCGCTTGCGATGGCATTTGCGATGGCATCTTCTTTACCCTGAAAACTTTTTTATAACATTCACTTTATTCTGTGTAATATTTCTGAAAGTTTTTTTTTCTAAGGCCCATCCATATTTTTTTGAGTTGTAACTCACGTGACACGTTCTTTAGAACGTGAAACGTAAAACAAAAGTGAAATTGGATAAAATAGTGGGGTAACTAACTGTACTACACTCATTTTTCTTACAGTTTATGTAACATAGAAGCCTCAGCTATTTTCTTTTTTCGTGTGTAATTCGTTATTCGAATTATTCTTATTCAAAACACCTTATTGTTCACCTACCACATCACGAAATAGATCCAAAATGTGTCCCTATCTTCAGCCGTTTGGTCGCTGGGCGTATGACAATTATTTGTTAATCAGTCATTGTAGAGGTAAATAATACTAATGTTTTGGTCTCATTTTCTGTGTCGACTGTCGACTTTCGAGAATCGAGTGTGAATTTTCTTACGGATATTAAGCTTAGTAGTTAGTACCTGGATAATTCAATTTTTAGATTTGGTTAGGTACCTTCCAGGTCAAAGCCTGGGTGGGGCAAGCGCCCCACCCTGCCCCACCGTGGCTACGCCCATGCAACTAGCTTTCCTCCCGCGGCTTCGCACGCGCAGTCAAAGAAAAACCCGCATAGTTCCTGATGTTCCCGTGAGATTTCCGACTTAAAACCTATCCCCTATGTCCCGGGGTAAAAAGTAGCGTATGCCTTAAAGCCTTTATTCTCGGGTATCAAAATATCTCTATACCAAATTTTATGCAAATTGGTTCAGTAGTTAAGGCGTGATTGAGTAACAGACAGACAGACATAGTTACTTTTGCATTTATAATATTAGTATGGATTATGTGATGTTTATTATGTAATGGTTTAATAATAAACATTTTTAAACCCAGATTGCATTAAAATTCCATTGTATAGTTGAAGGACAGTTTAAAAAAAGTGGCTCTATTGTTAAAAAATGCTCTTTTTTCTATTTTCTTTTATTTATTTCAACATAATTAGTCTATAATAATCTAATGATTATAAAATTATTTCAACTATTTAAAAAAATAAAAATTCTAAAATTCAGTTCTGTTCACTGTATTGGTATCAAGCCTATAAAAAACATAGACGTAAAAGGCAGTAAAATAGCCACGTTATTGAATTAATTTGAAAAGACAATGTTTATTTATTATCTACACAACTCTGTTCGTAATTCTTAGTATAATTCTAGATCTAGCTCTGAGATTGATAACTCTATTAACCTATATTCACATATGGTACTAATCCCATCGTTATTGGCAAACATATGCAGTTATTTCTATACTAAGCTTTGATAATCTGCTACTACGAAATAGGCTCGATTTTATTATTGCAGGAGCTTTTCTTACATTAAAGCTTTTTGAGTGAATGTGTGAAATAGTGTTTTCACCAGGGTACGAATAAAGTGTTCAAGTAATGTTAAGTATTTTATTTAAAACAACCAGTTTTTTCTCAGTGAATGAGGAAAATCTTTTATTTAATTAAGAAATTAACCCTTGTGTGGTCATTAATGTTGATAATCTTTTGTTTACAGATGTCCCTGGTGGAAATTGCATCAGACTCAGCAATGAGAGAGGAGAGAATACAGAACATTTATAAATTTTGTGCGCCACAATTGGTATGTTCTTCCCATTTTTAAGATTCTATCAACATATCATATTATCATTAATATTATATATTTGTTCATGATAGGATCTATAATGAACAAAATATGACCCATCGCAATAAGAAACCAAAAAGATATTAAAATTTAAGTTTGCGTTTATGTGAGTACATCTTTTACCAGTCTGTCACTTTTTTATTTACATTGGCGATAATTTTCAAGAATTATAAACGTGCCGACGCGACGGAAACAACAAACACAGCCGCTCCATACAGAATATTTTTATGGAATAAAAACTGAGCAATGAAATAATCAAAACTAATTAAACGGATCTCGGAGTTATTCGTTGAACATCAAAAGGTTTAAATCGTGATGTAAGATGATATAATTCCTCCTAACCGATATTATCCAACTGGTACTTGGAGACTCCTTTATCGTCAATAAACCGCCTATCGGCATTGTATTGTAATTGGGGAGGCTTGACATGGCTCACAATACGTTAGTATCGAGTTACATTCATATAATGAACAATCATAAAAGGCCTTTTTTTATTACCATTGCAGATAGAGTTCTGGATATGCATGAACCAAACTATACAGGGTAAGTTATATTTTTCAGGTAATTTTATAACATTCCTAAAGTTAATGCTTCTGATAACTTATCTATATTATATTTGTATAATCAGCTACCTACTGTAGATAATTTCTATAGTATTCTTTGATTTTACCGCCTATGTAGTATGTACCTATTTGTAGGTATTTTTAAGTTTTCCTCTACGAAATGTATTTTAAAATCTTTTTTTTCTTTTTCTGCACCAGAAGTAGTTCAAGGCTCAGGCTGGTGGGGCCGGGCGTGCTGTTCATTAGGCCATTCGCCGCTTTGCCGGACTGCTTGTGCTACTGCGTCTGACGCGAGAGCACTATCCAATACATGTAGACGATCTGATGAAATTGCGTTCTTCGACTGCGTGCAGAAGCAGCAAGAGGCGCAGTGGTGCTGTTGTGAGTATAGATATTAGATACAAATGTAGATATTGTCGTTTTATCTGTTTATGTCATGTTTAATACTACGTCCAGATGTTTTTGGCAGAAACGCGCGTCATGGGGGAGGATCATAGCATTACCTATATGTTTGTATGGTACCAACCCCCTTACAGTTCATTTTGCCCCCTATTCAAGCGGTCAGATTTAATTCAAATTTTGTACATTTGTACGTGTACATGTAGCGGTGACGATATAATAATTTTATATAAGTTTATTTTATTAAATCGTATTTTTTAGTTTGTTTTAACTGTAGATGTTAATTATTATTTTAAATTTTTCTTCTAGTGTCTTTATTTGTCTGAATTTGTAGTTTTATTTAATAAAACAGCATTTATTTCCTATTCAACAGCGCAAACGCAATCACTAAGCTGCCACGAGGCATGTTCCCGTGCGCTGTGGCGGGTGGGCGCGCGGGAGGGGCGCGGCGCGGCGCGGGAGCGCGCGGCGGACGCGTGCGACCGGTCGCCACCGCTGCTGCAGTGTCTAGCTGACCTTACTGCCACCACCGTGCATACGGATACGTCAAAGTGTGAGTTATATCTACACATACAAGTGTGGTCACGGCAACAGCATACACGCCAGCAGCCACTAAGCTGGCACGAGGCGTGATTCCTCGCGCTGTGGTGGGTGGACGCCGCCGCTGCAGTGCCTAGCTGTAAGCTGACCTTACCGCCACCACCGTGCATACGGATACGTCCAAGTGTGAGTTTCATCGACAAGTACAAGTGTGAGTCAAAAGGACACGTCCAAGTGTGAGTTTTATCGACATGTACAAGTGTGAGTCGCACTGATACGGCCAAGTGTAAGTTTTATCGACATGTACAAGTGTGAGTCATAAGGGCACGTCCAAGTGTGAGTTTTATCGACATGTACAAGTGTGAGTCATAAGGACACGTCCAAGTGTGAGTTTTATCGACATGTACAAGTGTGAGTCGCACTGATACGGCCAAGTGTGAGTTTCATCGACTCGTACAAGTATGAAACGCACCGAAAGCACGGTCCACTCACTACGCTACGAGCTGTGGGCTAACTGCCGCTAGGCGTGCTCCCACGTGCTATGGCCGGTGGGGACATATTTTTTTTTGAAGTTTGGCTTCAAATAGTAGCATGTGAATGCTACTAAGTATGTTATTTACGATGAACGCGGGAGCAGAAACTGAATATCCTTTTTCTTACCATTCCCAGTCCTTTCCGTCATTTCCAAATATTATTCGGGGGATGCATTTTCAATTCATTCCCAATGTTCCATCGAAAATTCAGGTCTATTACTTTATGGTTTCAATGTAACCTCTATTTTTAGCTAACTGAATTACATTTTCATATTTCCACTTTTCAGACCTGCCATGTTGCCACGAATCACCAAGTCAAGAGTGTCGAAGCACATGCGAAACAGTACTTCGCCGTACTGGAGAGTCCCAGGAAATCGCCGAAGCCCTATCTCAAGAATGCGGAGCCCCCGCCATACATGATAATATGTGGCAGTGCTTCTTGCGAAAAGATGCGCCTGCTGACACCAAAGATGTGATACCTCATGATGTTGCTAAACTGCATTGTTGTCAAAAGGTATATTTCTTGGGCATAATTTTTATTACTTTTCATTGACATAAAATGTTACCAAACAGATATGTTAATCAGTGTTAATATTATTATTTTTGGTGCTCTATAAATTAAAATTGCTCTCGTCAAAAATTCTATAGAATCAAAGATTTGATCACAATATTTCTATCTCTATTAAATGTTCGCATTTTAAATTGTTTGCTGTTCATCAGGAATTTTATCAAAAAACTGTATGTAATTTTAAAATCAGTTTATCATTTTCAGGGTGCAACGATAAATTGCCGAAGGCTGTGTTTCAACACTTTTAACTCTGGCTGGCAAACTAATTGGCAGAAATTTTATTCCGAATGTCTCGGAGATCCACAAGAAACTGAATTAGCTGAATGTATAGAAGAAGGTTAGTTTTTTTTATTGTTTTTATTAAAAACACCATTGCTAGTTAGACAACTATTTTATTTAAATTAATCTGTTTTTAAAATCAAAATTTTTTATATCAATAGGTAGGGATAAAAGAGCATTATATGACTCTTACAGCCTATGTATATAATGTTGTCCAAATTATTATTTAACTCATATTATTGTTGCTCATTGTTTTCAAACTTGTTCCACAATTAAACCTAATTTTTCGATCTTAAATAAATGATTATAATTATTATCTTTCCCAGTGGAATCTCCATGTTCACTTGGCTGTGCTGGTCTAACATATTGCAGTCAGCTCAACAACCGACCCAGTAGCTTGTTCCGGTCTTGCTCCGCTCAAGCTGATCTTGATGCTCATTTAGCTGTTGCTGAACAGAAAGGATCCGGGTAAGATTATTTTGCTTTACTAATTCCATCGTTCAACTGAAAAATGTTTGTACTTATTAGTTATTACTTACCTACTACTTATTACCTACTGAAACGATAAATTTACCTACTTCAAAATTGTAAGCCAAGCGATTTCTATTGTAAATCCATACTAATATTATAAATGCAAAAGGAACTCTGTCTGTCTGTCTGTTACTCAATCACGCCTAAACTACTGAACCAATTTGGATGAAATTTGGTATGAAGATATTTTGATACCCGAGAAAGGGCTACCTTTTATTGCGAAATATGTACCACGGGCGAAGCCGGGGCGGACCACTAGTCATCATATAAATAAATAATCTCAAAAAACATAAAACGGTTATGGTTTTTTAAATAAGGCGATGTGAATCACTAAGCAAAAGGTTTTGTCAGTCTTTTTTTGAAAAATGTTATTTTTGAATAATTTTCACAGATATGTCACGGTAGCTGGGATGCAGTTGCCTTTGAAGAATTCAACTCAATGCACGACTGATGTTTGGAAGAGCGTGGCTTGCGCTTTACACGTCAAACCGTGCACTGCTAAGGTATTTGTTGTAATTATGCTATCTTAACATTTATTAAATTTTAGTACTTCAAATATAAAATGCAATACATATAAATCATAATATTATTAAGAGTGTTGTTGAGAAGTTATCAATTTCGATTTCGATATATTTCCTACTCTATTACATTATTCATTTTTATACTAATGATTTGGAAGATTCTGAATGAAACAATGTACTCCTAGATTTGTAAAACGACTTTACCCTGCAAGGATGTACAATCAGAGTCACAGTATAAAAAAAAGAGTGTGTGTACTTATGTACACGCGTTAGAAGTTATACTTCTTTGGCGTATGGAAAAAATATTAGAATATACAACTTGAACATAGTTATCAATTTTCATACCACCTAGAACTAACTTCATGCTGTTAAATTTAGGTGCCGGTGTGCGCGCGCATCGTTAAAATTCACTCTCATAATTTTTCTCCATCGCGCCAAAAGAAGTATAACTTCAAATATCTTTTACCATTCAATCAACATAATTTTCCAAATTCCAGGGACATAGCAGCTTGCTATGTATGGAGGATTGTGTACGAGTAGTATCATCATGTGTAGAATGGTCTCGAGCCCCGCTATCTGCGCCAGCTCTGTGTGCACGACTTGCACCGAAACGGGAAGATGCGCCGTGTGTATCGTTGTCTGATTTCATGGCGCCTAGTGAGTATACGGCTATTCTGAGTGATGGATGGCGCCCGACTGCTTTCTTTTATTGTTAGTGCTGATTTACACAGGGTCAGTAGACAAGTCAGTCGCGCCAATTTCGGCGCCGCGACTGACTTTACCTGTTTACATTGACTTCAAGCCTCTGTACTGACTTCAAATCTGTTTACACAGGGTTTTTTTCGGGTCAGCACTTTAGCTTTATCGGATTAGCCTCGAATTTGTAGTCAGTTACTGACCCTGTGTAAATGAGCACTTATGCATGGTGTTCGAAATTCAATTTTTTAATAATATGAGGCACTTTATACCGAAGTTAAACTAATCGTTCCCGTAAGAAATTCCTTCGACCGCGCATGCGAAGGCGCGGCAAAAAGAAGAAAAGTATTCTTTATAAATCTCTTATTTTTGTGCTAAGATACGAGAGTTTTATTTTCAAAGTGCAATTACAGAAATAATTATATTGTGTCCATAATTTCTAACAACATCGTCTAGATACATTTCGTATTTTCAATTTTGTTTTTAAAACAATTTTGTTATTTCAGGTCCAGAACCTCCATTATTATCAGCTGGAGAAGCAGTGCGGTCACCTTGTGCTGGAGCTCCTTGCAATTCATCCCAAGTTTGTGCGTTGAACAGAAGTTGCGCAACCACGGATTCATGTACCCGCTACGTTTGTCTTGATGGCTGTCCTTTAGGTGCATATTCTTTAATTTCTCATTTACAATTATTAAGCTACAAAATTAAATATAAAAACGTTTATTAACGGAGATAAAATCACATCTAAAAAAAGACTATTAATACTTTCAGAACATCGACTTATTGGATCATAATCATAATAATCATAATCATAATCATTTATTCACCATAAAATACAAAATTAAATACATAGTATCATATTATAAGTAGAGCATATTATAATATCATCCATGTATGTGATATATCCATAAAAATGTTTTAATATATCCTGTCAGTTGCAATTTACATGTATATGTTACATTGTCTCATTAGTTATAATAATTATGCAAATAAATACGTAATTAAATTATAAATCGGTTGAAGCACTATGAAAATTCAAAGAAAATCCTTTTATTTGTAGGTGATGGTAGCCCATACGTAGTTCCAATTGGTTCGTGGGTTCGGGTTCCGATGCCGTGTGCTTCACAGAAAGTTTGTATCAAGATATGTCGCTGTACCAACCGTGGTTTGACTAATTGTCAGCCACTGCCGAGTGTTGCGCTGGATAACTGCCGGTTGCACGATAAAATTGTTAAACATGGTAAGTTATGTTAATATGTTGTATAATTATTATGATAGTTTTGTTGTTAAATATGATTATAGATCTGGTTTAACAAAGCATTTAAATTTGCAAATGTTATGTGAAATTTAACTTTTCGAAATGTATTACTGTGTACAAATACCAGGTGAAAGGTAAGACGTTAGACGAATTTAGACAGGAGCTTCTTCTCCGATTTCCATACAAAGTCCAAATTTTTTTCTACGAATTCAGCAAAGCTGTAGAACAAAAGTTGTTCAGTTTCATGAGAAGAAGCTCCTGTCAAAATGCGTCTGACGTTTTACCAGTCACCCTGTATATTACTATGACTATTTATTTTATATTGTTTTGGTCGTTAAAAATTCGGGATTTGTTTTTATATTACCTGTACTTACTTTTACTGATTTAATTGTTATTTTTGCCTTTTTTTTAGGCGAGCGCTATTATATGGAATGCAACCCATGCCGCTGCATGTCAGGCGAGCGTGTGTGCGGGCGGCGGGCCTGCGGGCGGGCCGCGCTCATGACCGGCCTGCCGTGCAACTGCCCGCCGCACCACCTGCCCGTGCACACGCCGGGCCGGCTCTACCCCAATGCGTGCTTGGCCAAGTAAGTTTGGGGTTACCTGAGCCGTGATGTACGAGTGGGGTGTTATCATATTGAGCACCCTATTTCACTGAGAAAGTTTAACCAGCGAAAAAATGTTCTAGGATTGTTTTTTATCTGTCCATTGTTATATTGTTCTATTTTAAAGTGAAACTTCTATTCGCGCGTTAAGAGAAACATTTAAAGGTCACGTCAGGGCAATACTATCGCGTCATAGAGTAAGGCTAGGATTTTGGTATTATCGAATCATGCCAAAGAAGTTTCACTTCTGACACGTTCTCAGCTCTCAGCCCTTTTCTTTGTAAATATATGAAACTAGATTGATATTTCTCCCTATCTTTACCAAGATTTTTCATATTTTTTTTCATATCCATACTAATATTATAAATGCGAAAGTAACTCTGTCTGTCTGTTACTCAATCACGCCTAAACTACTGAACCAATTTGCATGAAATTTGGTATGGAGATATTTTGATACCCGACAAAGGACATAGACTACTTTTTATTGCGAAATATGTACCACGGGCGAAGCCGGGGCGGACCACTAGTACATAATTTATCCAACAACTATGTACTCCAGGTGCGCAGGCGCAACAGACGGTGAGATCGAGTTCGGCAGCCGCAGCGCGTGCTCGAGCGCGTCGTGTCCGCGCCGACACGTGTGTCTGCCCGCACGCTCCGTGTGCTTGTCGCGGCTCCAATTGGACTGCCCGCAACATACTTGTGGTGAGTGTAGTCAACTTACTTTACTTTTGTAAACCAAGTGAATGCGGAAGTTACGTCAGTTTTGACTTTTGATGTAACGCTACTTTTTATCGAGTTATCCTTAAGGGTTTGGTCTAGTAGTGCAAACAAATGCATCCTGTCATCCTATATGTAAATAATACAAATGTACTAAGGGAAAGTTGCTCCACTTAATTTTTAAAAATTAAATCATTCGTATGCATAATTTAATATTCGTAATAAGTACCTAAAATGACAATTTGAAACAATTTTCGTGAAAATTACACCGGGTGATTCTTTTTATCAGTACACAAAATTTGCGAATACGTTCTATCAAATTTTGTATATCATAAAAAAAAATGTAATGTTTGTGTAAAAAATTATAAAATAGAAAAATGCGCAAATGAAAACAAAAGATATTTATTTTTGACTAGCTTCCGCCCGCGACTCCGTCCGCGTGGATGTCGGTGTTCGCGTGGATGGTTTATTTCTCCATTTTGAACTGGGAAGACGTTTCTCACTAAATTAATATTAGACGATTATGATTCACTCCAGTCCAAACAGCAAATAAGCAGGCTTCTGCTTCTGCAACGTTTAGTTGTCCCTGAATTTGGAAAAAATAGTCATGTTTCTTATCTATGACAAAAGTGTTATTTTTTTGCATTGTATTTCAAATATTAAATTTTTTATTTTTAACCGCATCTTCCGCATTCATGTATTTGGCCGGAATTAGACATTTAACTTCTACTTACTAGTCCCATTTTCCCTTCTTGATATGGGAATGTATAAAGTAATTTTTTTAGATAGGTATTTCTCGTTATACTTTTAAAAAGTTATAATTGTCATTTTGCTCATTAGGTAAAGTAATTTCGATATCAGTTTTAAGTTTTTTGATACCTGCAATAATAACGTCATAATCGCCTGCATATACTTATCGATTACACCCTGTATACAATCCACCATCCACATTCATAATGTTTTCCTGTCCTCCTCTCCTTTACATTTTAAATGAGTAAATCTGCTACCACTGAAGGATGTTTCATTGTGATCAGCAAATTTTCACCACTGTTAAATAATCGACATTTGTTTTTCATTTTTAATCAGCAATTGGGAATCATCAGTTTTATTTTTTGCAGATTGGTGATGTACCCTAACAATACGTCGAAAAGGGAAAGCATCAACGAATTATCGTTTTCGTCCTCTTTTTTTATTCTTCGCGTCTCTGTTACTTGTGTTTGTTTAGTTCTCAACACCTATTGAATTTTCTATGTTATTGTGATCTTCCATTACATCTGAGTTTTGATGATGTGATGATAATCCATTCGTTTTAATATTGGTACTTAGAGGTCTAAACTAGAAATGGTAGACTAAATATACTTATCGATTACACCCTGTATACAATCCACCATCCACATTCATAATGTTTTCCTGTCCTCCTCTCCTTTACATTTTAAATGAGTAAATCTGCTACCACTGAAGGATGTTTCATTGTGATCAGCAAATTTTCACCACTGTCAAATAATCGACATTTGTTTTTCATTTTTAATCAGCAATTGGGAATCATCAGTTTTATTTTTTGCAGATTGGTGATGTACCCTAACAATACGTCGAAAAGGGAAAGCATCAACGAATTATCGTTTTCGTCCTCTTTTTTTATTCTTCGCGTCTCTGTTACTTGTGTTTGTTTAGTTCTCAACACCTATTGAATTTTCTATGTTATTGTGATCTTCCATTACATCTGAGTTTTGATGATGTGATGATAATCCATTCGTTTTAATATTGGTACTTAGAGGTCTAAACTAGAAATGGTAGACTAAATTTGTCAGCGCGTCTGTAAGATCAGAATATAAAACCAACATCCTGTATTTAAGTTACAAAATTAATAATCAAATAACATGCCGCTACGTTCAAAATGACTAGAAGAAAAAATTAAAACACCTCGACATATTTGGAATTTTGGAGTAAACAAATCATTTTTCCCGTATGTCCCAAGTTCAAGTTCTCAATACAAGTTTATATTATGTTTCGTATTTCTCAAACGAAAAATAAACATTTTTGGAACTTCAAAAAAAAATTATATTATAAGAAAATTTATGAGCTTACTTTAGTTTTAAAGAAATATACATCCCTTTACTGACACCCCGTAAAATAACGAAATTTTTGCCAATCACCTTTGGTTTCATTAACTTTATGTTCGAAGATAATTTTTTTTCTAGTAGTTACACGCATATTTTTTTCGTTTATTTTCCATATCGAAATCAAATGTTTAAAAATACGAATATTTGCACAAAACTAAGATAAAAATAATCAATTAACAAAAATATTAAATTTAATGAAGTAGAGCAACTTTCACTTCGGTATGAAGGAAAATCGAGCGTAGAGCACACGTCAGAACGCTCCGGCCCAAGGAGCGCGACTAAAGAAATTCGCTAGGATTTTTCCTACTTATTTTAAATATTTTTTTAATATTTAAAGAATTATCAAAATTCAAAAAAACATTTTTTTAAAGGTTTAATACTCATTCAACTCGAATAAATTAATGGAAAAAATAACTTTTAGCAGTATTTATCAATAGTTTTTGTAAGGCAAAAAATGGGAAATTTAATGAATTTATAACGTTCTAATTAGGAAAATCATAAGTTTTTCGGCAATTGTATTCAGCAGATTTTAATAACGACTATATAAGGATAATAATGCGCTGATCAAATTGTATAAATTGTAATCGGTTGCAACGTAGTGAGTGCACAAACTTAGCTCGAAATGTCTTTGGGGGAAAGAGACTTATCTTGAAGGCCTGATTAAGGTAACATAAAGTAACTTTATAAATGTGAAAAAATTCATGCGCATTGCGTATATAACACTAATTGATAAACAAGAAAAAAAAATCAGTTTATCATTTCAATAGCCGGGAAAAAATTGTCAAATAACTTGTTGAAAACGCAATTTTGCTAGACTGCAGCCTTAACTTTAACTTGATTTATCATTTAATGTTCAAAATCTTGTACTGTTTAATAAAATTTATCATAATTCGAAGTTGACATACATTTGTCTCTTTGTATTAAAAAGAGCAGTTTGCGTTTGAAATAAACATATGTTTGTTGAATTTTAAATGTCTAAATCACCATGCACAACGCCGTTTAGGTAAATAAGACAAATAAATATATTTGGAAAAATATTTTGTTCATGGATGTTATAGTTAAATTTAAAATTCTGAAAAAATAAACTATTTCAATTTTTTATTCCAGTGAACATATCGAACTGCAACACTCAACCGACGACCCCCGTGTGTGACACAGACGGACAAACACACTCGAATCCATGCCATCTTGTTATGAGTGGAAGAAAATTAGCTTATTGGGGATATTGCTTGCAGGGATGTTCATCTGTAAGTATTGGATTTTGAACTTTGTGTCGTTAGATATAGAACATAGATTTATTACCTACTAGGTTTCCGCCCGCGGTTTCACCCGCGCAGTCATAGAAAAACCCGCATAGTTCCCGTTCCCGTGGGATATCCGGGATTGCGACCTTTTCCCGGGATAAAAAGTACCCTATGTCTTTTCTCGGGTATCAAAATATCTACATACCAAATTTCATTCAAATTGGTTCAGTAGTTTAGGCGTGATTGAGTAACAAACAGACAGTTACTTTCTCATTTATAATATTAGTATGGATTGTTTGTAAAATATATTAACTATATAATTACTTATTTCAGACTGGAACCGTTTGTGGTGTCGATGGAGTAACATATTCATGTGAATGTGCTGCATGGGCAGAATACGTTAGTGTAGACTATCATGGCCCATGCTTTGCAGTTGGTCCCATTTCTGATGTCATGGAACCAAAATGCCAATTAGATCGAATTCTATGTCCGCCATTGAAAAAACCTAACTGTCTAGGATTCACTGCTCCTGGAGCTTGTTGCCCAAAATGTGGTGGAGCTCTGAGAATTTTGTATTCGAAAAAACAAATAGATAGAGCTCTTTATGGCACGAATATATCTGCATCTGTTATTAATCTTAAAAATGTTTTATCGGCTTTGGAAAGACATGTAAAAGTTGCAGAGTGTGCGCTCAGAGGATACTTGACTATAGAAATGGAGATTTTTGTAACAGTAGAATCAATTTTAAAGAACCCTACTGATTTACAGTTGAAGGTATGCGTGTTGGAGTCTGAGAAAATAGCTGATCTCATAAATAGGGATAGTGCGTTAATTACTAGCGATTTGGGTCTAAGTGCATTATCATACGCTTTAGTTGTTCACACTTATCCTACTCAAGGAGTTGGTGGTCTAGGCATGTCCATTGTTATGTTAATCATTTCTTCTATAAGTGTTTATATATTAAGATAAATTTTTAATATTAGACTATTGTAAATAACATAAGTGTAAATAAAAGATGTAAATAGTGATGTATTTCATAGAAAATTTGTACTCTTAGATCGATAATGAGATTAATGCTTTGGTCTGCTTTATGTGAGTCGAAGACGCAGTGGATGTTTTGACTTGTTTAAGAGTTTAAGTACAGTTTTTTTAACAGTAAAGAAGTGCCATGTTTGTATTTACGTTTTCCAGTAGATCCGTATTATAATATAGACTGAAATGAGCATTTGTAACCAATTTACAAAAGACAAAGTAGTCCTTATACCAAATATGTTATTGTATTGTTATTTTGTTGACACGAATGTTTATATTGTGTATTTTAAGAGATATTTATATTTAAAGGTGATAAAATAAAAGTCAAAACACATAATACAGTTGTTTTATTTGGCGATTATCATTGAGAGATCCAGGAATATATAATTACAGTGATTGATACAATATCACGAATAATTGAATAATAATAATAATTATTTACTTATGACTAAATTCGACCAAATCTCGTTTATCGAAAAATACATTGATTCTATCAAGTAGCTGGGGGTCGTTTACTGTTTTAGCGAGCTGAACGAAGCCTGTCTGCAGAACAGGATAGATAAGATGGAATCTTTCCAATGGGAATGTCAGCACTAGTTCTAGATATGCCATTAAAATATTCAGGAAACAATTTCTCTGTACTTCAATGTCCTGCAAAAATTAATATTATTAATAATAATTTCATTTCTTTATCTATAAATTCAACATATTAATTATGAATCTTTACCTTACTGATACTAATAGTTCTTTGCTGTTCTATTTCGGGTGGAACTGGCTGAGGCGGGAGAATAGCTTCAACATTTTTAATTTTTTCCAAAGCAATATCACTTATAGTGATGCTTACATTTCTGGTTTTAGCTTCAATATCCACTGCGTGGATACAAGTCGGTAATTTTACTTTTTCTGGACTAACATCTGAGTATCTAATGACTTTCTTGTGTTCATTATTATTTGTAGGACTGTCTGTTCGTTCAAATACTTCATTTTCCATATCTTCGTTATCATTTTCGGCATCACTGGATTCATGTTCCTTTTTAATTGTTGGAGAATGAGGTGAATCGTCGTTATGTTTTGTATTAGTTGCTTTAAAATCTGCAAAGGTGAATGGTCTCGATTTTTCTTGATCATCATCGCAAGTGCTGATATTGTTTTCTTTATTTTCATCAATCGTACCAATTTGTTCTTGTTGCTCTTGTATAAAGAATTCTTCATAGTGATTAGACGATGAATCTGTTTCAACAGAACTAATAGATATTCTGTCTTTAATATTTTCTGGATTGTCGAAATCGGACACGTTTATCAGGTGTTTCAAATAGCTACTGCATAAAAGTTCCCACGTTGCTTTTAAATCAAATATTTTCATTACCAATTGATCATACTCAAATGTCATATTTAAGGATGCCGTATAGCTCTTTAAAATTATCGTCAAGTCGTTTGGTTTCAGCTTAAATTTCGTTACTCCATTATAAAAAGTGTCAGTGAGTGCAATTATTTTAATCAGCCAAGCTGATGATGTTTGCTTGTACAAATTCGCTGCATAATCCAAATTGGAAACTTTTTGAACAAGGAACTTTAATCCAGGTCTTGAATCAAACTGCATTGCTCTTGTATATGAGAGCTCTAAGCTTTTGAGAAGCAAATCAGTATTATTCTTACTGAGAATGAATTGATAGTTACTAATATTGGTACCACTTTTAAGGCTCTCTAGTAAAATACCGTTAATGCCGTGGAAAACATCTGAAGAAGCTTGTATGAGCACTGTGGCAATGATTTGAATGAGTATTTGATGAGCCAATAATCCAACAACCAGTCCTCTATTGGGTATTCTTACTGTATACAAATCAGGATTCAGAGAATTTACAGCTTCTGGAAGGTAGATTAAAAATATATAACTTCGGTCATCTATTAACATTTGGGATGAATTTTTTGCAGTCTGTTTTAAGTTACTTTCCCCTCTTAGTTGTTCAGTAAGAAATACTTGTTGTGCCATGGCATGAAGCCTTACGTTGTCATTCACTGAACAATCTCTTCGGGCAGCAACTTTAACAATTGCTAGATCTCCATAAAAACTGTTAGAGTTTTCTTTAAAAGCATACGTCAGCTGTTTCAAGGGACTCAAACTGACATTACAAGCTCTGTGTAAACTTGTACAAACTATTTCCCATTGATTATCTGTTAAGAGGTGTCCTGATGTTAGAATGATATGTCTGATGCAAGATGCGCCCAGTCTTGCTATAGGTTCTTGAGCTTGTGCGATACATTCCACCAAAATTAACATGATTTGTTTCAAAGCAAAAGTGACTTCTGCACTTTCAAATGGTTCATTTGCTTTGTCACTTTTTTCATCTGCTGTCGCTAGTTCAACATTTATTTGTTGTAAATTGTGTAAATAAAATACAATTGTATCGGTTGTCATGCCACAACATTGCTTAAAATTTGGCATTACACTATCCCAATGAGTGTTTACATTCGCAATTTGACGAAGCCAATTTTGAACTGTGGGCAACAATAGATGATTAATACAGTGCAGACCAAAATGCGTTCCAGGTACATCGGCTATGTTTCTGAGCAATTTAAAAAGTGTTTCCATTGCTGCCGGTTGATTCTTTTTCGAACAAACAACTGTTGCTGATATCAGACCTTCTATAAGGACATACCACACTTTGAGTATATTACTGGGTTTGTCCAATTTTAACAAACAATTATTTGTCGTATTTGATGGCGGTAGACTTGTTGATAACTTCCTGTATGAAATAAGTTCTTCAATACAATTTTCGTTGTTAATGTATTTTGTCACGTCTAGTGAAGCATTTGGTATAATCGGATCCACAACTGATAAAGGTAAGTCACCTTTGATTCTATTTCCCGTGTTAAAAATGGGGCATTTTGGCATATTATACATCATTGTTAAAATATCAGCACAGTTTTCCAAATGGAAAAGAGCTTCTCTACACATATCTACTATAACTTTTTCAGTCTTTTCCTCACTAAGCGGTATGAATTTACTATTCTTCGAGAATTTTAAACTTAAGCTTGGTTTTGGTTGGGTTGGCGTTGTTGGTTTTTTAGGCTTTGCTTCAGTGTTTTGTGGTTCTTCATAGTGAAGTCCTTTTATGTGACTTAGAAGACATAATATACAGTCCAACGCTGCATTAGCAAACACTAAGGTGTTATCAGTATTTAGGAAGACCTTAAATATTTCGAGAATAGCCGAGTATTGGTTAGAATTGTTTGCTGCTCTCAAGGTATTAAACAGAGGCCGCCAGCCAGATCGAATTTCCATTCTGTTTGTCTCTACAAATTCGCAAATGCAAGAGATTATTTGTTCCTGGAATAATAATAATGGTTAGTAAAAAAAAAAGTTCTTTTTTATACGTAAAAAAAAAAACGAAAACATAAAAAGACAGAACCTGAATATCATCATCACAAAGCTCCAAACAAAGCAGATTTTCAAAAGGTTTGAGCAAAGCCTCGTTAAAGTGAAAGTGAGGCAATTCAACTTGTTGATTTAGAAGTGTCGTGGCGCAATCATGTAGACATTGGATCGCCAAGCTTGATATTTGGATATCTTTATGACATGCCGCCTGTAAATAAAATAATACAATGAAGACAAATTTTACAAAGTTCCCAATATTAGTGATTGCAAAATCATTTTAATTTAAAACAAAAGGTATTTTAACTACTTAAATACGGTTGAGTAGTTTTCTTAGTAAATTATCATCACATCTGTTCGTATTTATCGTAGTTCGTAGTTAATTAATGCCTTTTTGAGCTCCAAAATCGAAATTAATAATGTCTTTGCTTACAACGACAAATCACTTCACAACACATCCTAAATCCTGCACAATTTTAACTTTTCCTAAAATCCCACTATCATCACCTGCATAAAATGCGGCCCGACGACCGTCCAGATCGCCATCCTGTGCGCGAGTGGCCGTGCCGCGCGCAGACACCGCAGCGCCACGTCCCCCGCGCGGCACAGCGCCCGCGCCGCCTCCCCCGCGCTCCCCGCGCCCGCACCTGTCCCCGCGCCCCGCCCACCGCGCCGCCACCAGCCCATATTGTTGTTCACTATGTCTTGTTCCCACGACGAGAAAAGCTGCAAATGAGACTTGGCTTTTGAGTAGATGAGATGATAAATTCTTAATACAACTCTTGATAATGTTGTTCTTACTGACGAAGGAGTGCTGAAAAATCAGCTTTTAAATTAAAAATACAGTTTTTAATAATTTAGTTCTACAGTGTCGTAAAGAGAAGGTAAAAGTGCAGAAATAGTAAGAATATTTGACGTGGCAGTTTGTTCTGCGCAGCTTAAAATATTTATTAAATTCATAATTTTCTTAAAATATTCTGGTAACTATAATAGTGTCAATAAATTAATTAGTATAAGGAGATCCCTAACTCTTCCAAAATTCACTCTGAATTAAAATGACTAAAATGAATTAAAATGACTAAAACATTACAGAAACATTTCTTAAATGAATAAAATATGAGAAATTGCTACAATATAACAAAGAATACGGCCTCATATGGAATACTGCTCCCATCTCTGTGCCGGGGCACCACAATATCAGCTCCTGCCACTTGATAGTGTGCAACGAAGAGCCGTCAGAATTATTGGCAAACAAGCACTTACCGATCGGCTTGATCCTCTGGGTTTACGACGAGACATTGCATCGTTATGCGTTTTCTATCGTCTGTATAATGGGGAGTGCTCTGAGGAGTTGTTTGAGCTGATACCTGCCGCGGAATTCCACTACCGTACCGCACGGCATAAGACCAAGTTTCACGCTCACCATTTGGACCTCTGGCGCTCTAGTACAGTGCGATTTACCCGCCACTTCATTCCGCGCACAACCAAATTGTGGAACAGCCTGCCTTCGGCGATATTCCCGAACGCCTATGACATCGAGGCATTTAAAAAGAGAATATACCTCCACCTCAAAAAGTCGGCAACACATCTTCGGACACGTCTGTAGATGCCTATGGGCTGTGGAATTGCTTACCATCAGGCGATCCACATGCTCGTTTGCCTTCTTTCATATTAAAAAAAAAAAAATCACAAAATATTCACCAATCGATGATTATGCGACACGAGTCTCTGCAAGGCAGCGCGTAGCGTGGGCAGCGTGGTGGTGGCCGCCAAGCGCGTATACAACGCATCAGCAGCTGCTGTCAACGCACAGCACACGCGGGCTGCGTTCGAACCCGATATTATGTTCCCACCCTGTGTAATCAGTATTGGAAATACAACAATTAAATACCAGGAAAAATAAAGGTCAAAAGTCTTGTAAAGAGGTAGGTACTATTTCGATAATGAATCAAGGGAATGCTCGCACAGTTTCTTATCTTATTACAGAATTTAATTCGTTCATTTGGAGTTTTTCTTAGAGGTCGTTGTTATTGGAAAACAAATACCAGTTTTAGTAAAAGTGCATTATTAATTACTTTAATTAAATAGCTTAATACCTCTTGTCGGCATGTTTCCACGATCTTCGCGACAGACATTTCATTACTTGTATTGTTATCGAAAACAGGTTGCAAAAAGTTGAATACGTCCACGCTGAAATCATGTTAGCATATTAAAGAACAGTTTTATATAATTTTATTACACATTCTAATGTACTTTTTATTTTCCTACCATGTCTCATCATCCCTTCCATCTAAACCCAATTTAGCATCAGCTTGTAGTATAGAAACCGTTTTATTTCGTCCAGTCTGCATAGTGACTATAGGGGTGGCGTTATTTCCTTGTTGTCCAAATAACGAATGTTCGAAACTTGATACATATTGACATGCTGCAAATATATGATCCCAACATTCTGGTGCTTTGGAGCCAAGCTCTAAGCCACCTGAAATAATATGTGCATTATCGAAAATGGTTTTGTAAAATTTATTTGATGGCTTGCTTTAAAATTTGTTTAATATTATGCTTTGGATTTATTTAACAAAAATGTATTTCGTCAACCACGATCCCAAATTAATTGCAGAGACAGGGTAAAATGAAATGATTAGAAGAAGAAGTTTGGGATAATTCGTAATTTTTTAGGAAAGATTCTTATGTATCCTAATATTCTATACCTGATATTAAAATATCCAGCGACAAGGCATGTGTAGACAATATTTTCCCATTAGCCGGTTGTGATATAGCTGAGCTGGCTAACAACGCTAGAATGCTATTGCAACGATTCTGTAGGCTTAGCGTGGTGCTGATCCTTGCGGCCTAAAGTATTCATTAATGTTATAACTAATACTAGCCAAGACGAGGGAGAAGTGAGAATTTTAAAATTAATAAGATTAACAAATATATCTGTGAAATAAGTTAGAATAGGAAGTGTCTGTAATTTAATTATGGCATGTGAGTATTTAAAAAATAAGTGTTCTTCTAGTTAAAATGTAACCTTATGAAGCCCTTCTAAGCACTGAATAGTTAGTCCTTCCCAAGCAATCCGCTGTCTCTTTCCAAACGTGTTTATCTTCGTCGATATGATTCCATGTAATTTGTGCTTTTTGTTTCTGTATCCAGTTAATGGAACGCTCAGTACTGTCACCATTGAATCCCAGATGCATGTAAGTATTCTAAAAATATTTATTGATTAGGAATAGATATGTATTTAGTAGTGTTATTAGTGTTATGGTTAATATAGCGATTAATCACGTCGACTAATAACAAGCTGTTCTTCGTAATAATTAGAGATTAACAAAAATCCATATCGGAAGAAACGTTATTTTTTTTTTAAATAATTATCAAAAATTATTTTCAAATGGACAAGGAAGAAGAAGAAGAACGCTGATAATAATAAATTTACCTCCTGGCCCATCGTAAGCTAGCTTGGTGCTGCGGAGTATCATCAGAATTGTTTTGTACCATTGATACTTCTTTCAATCTCTGCCAGTCAGACATTACTGGATTGGAATCCAAACCACCCAAATCTTAAACAAAACAAAAAAATTCAATTATAAATCTATAATATGACATAATAACCACTTCAAATTAATATAAAACCATGAAGAAAGGATAGTTTAATTATATTTCTTAAAAAAAAAAAAAATTAACATCGAAAATAATCTTATGGACAAAATATTCGAACAATAAAAAAATAAAGGCATATACCAGATAATAGATGAATAAGCGGATGATCAGTAGATAGAACATCTTTCAATAGATCCGTAGCTACAACTTGTTGGTACAGCTCCCTTAGCCAAGTGGCTGAGAGGTATACGAGCACTCCACTCCCTTGCACGTCGTCTACAAATTCGTCTTCTGTTAAAGGCAGTGGAATCTTCTGGAAATGTATAAAATCATTATTGAATATTGTCAAAACGTAGTTTAGCTAATGTGGTCTTAAAAGAAAATTATTACAAATGATAATATATTTTTCCTAAAAACTAGAAAATGATAACAGGAATAGAATAAATAAATGGGAGAAAGAAATAATAAGTTTTGAATCTTCATGGACTTTTGTAATTTTAATGTTGTAAGAATTAATTTTCAGAAATATGACCGAAAATTGAGCATTTTCTTTAATTTCTAGGTGTTCCTTTTATTTAATGTACCCTCATAATATATATCAATACTCAGTTACTCACGCTAATATCCGCATAATATTTGCTCCTCCTTTGCTTCAAAGTGAGAAGTAAAGCAGCGTAAGTAGCGAGATACACTCCATCCGCATTCATAATACAAGCCGTAGCTGGTGGCTGAGCTGCGTTATGTTGGCAACACTTTGAAGCAAATTCTTGCATCGCCTCGTCCACCTAATTTTTAAATATAAAAAAAATAGTTCATTTCATTTTGTAGTTTCATCGTTTTTGGGGTTTTTTGCGTTTACAATTATCGGCTGTTTTATTATGTGTCGTGTTCTGAGTTATTTTTCAATTTCGTATAAATCATTTATATTGCTAGCACTCACCTCAATACAAGTTCGTAGATGTAAAAGTTTTGGGAGGAGAGAATTATGTAAAGTTTTCACGAATTGCCTTGCGTTGTGTCTTTCTAAATCCACATTACATTCTGTTATAGTGCATCTTAAACAAATATAAGAACAATTACTAATATTTTCATACTATTTTAAAAATCTCTGATTTATTTTTTGTTTTTATTTAATGCATACCTTCCAAGATTTAACGTTTTCGGTATAGTCTTAGTTTTGTCATTGATATTCTCTTGTTTTGTTTGAGTCGTGGGGTTATTCGCTCTACTCGGTAAAAATACATTATCTGCATCAGAATCAGCTTCGGCATCACTTCCAGAACTTATATTTTCTGGACCCGATGTATCTGTAATAACATATTCATTGGAATAAAACGTATAATTCTTAATATTTTCAATAGCATTACTACTTTTTTCTATGTACCTGAAGAATCATTGTCCTTTTCTTCATTACTTTGTAGAACTGCTACGACATCTCTGAAATATTGATATGCTTTTTTTTATTTGTTTAAAGTTTGAAGAGAGTAGATAATCATGTAAAATTTAATAACATACCTATACGGGCTTGGTAGTCTAGCCAACGTTTGATAGGTCAATGGTCCAGTGTAATCAGCATCGTGTAACTTGGGCCAATGATGCAAAATAAGCGTAGATACTTCTGCGTTTATATAATCATCAGATCCGGAACAGAGTTTCTCTAATGCATCCAGTAGTGATACTACACATTCTACTGCAGCTGCTACTACTTCAGGATTTCCACTGCGTCCGCAATCTTCTATACCGTCCATAATTCTACGAAATTAAATTAAATAGTTTTTGAAATAATTTTAGGCATGGATTCATCACATATATATTCCATAACCGCGTTCGTCTGTTTGTCTTTTCACGATATACTCAAATCTAATGCACCAATTTTCAGTATTTTTCACCAATGGACACAATTCTTGATATTTTAGTACCTATCATTTGTTTAGTTTTAGACAACTCGAAGGTAAGAAAGCTTATCAAACATAAGATCAATAATTTCAAAATTTTCGCATTGAATATTTTAAACACTAGTAAAAGAATTGAATTTTTTGTACTTACAGTCTTACAATCGCCATGTCATCACTATGTCTCTCTGGGTCACTTTTTTTCAGCAGTACTAACTGTACCAATCTCTTTGGCTGCTGTAATAACTCTCTTACACTACGTAACGGTTCTACTCGATGTTGTATCGGAGGGTAGAGTAACATTCTATGGTATAGCGCTTCTAGTACTGGACGTAGGTTTGATGTCGATCCCACAAGACGAACTAGCTGGTTGGCAATGCTGAAATGTGTCAGGTGTTTTAGTTTGAATGGGCATTCTTATAATCATAAATATACACTATTTTGACAATCAAGTACCTTCTTATAAGAAAGCATAAAGAATGAAGAACGCACCTGTAAATAGTTTTTGCCTGCTTGCTGTTGAAGCTTGGAGCACATACTAACGCGCCTGATCCCCGTCCCGAGTCATCGACCAAGTGGCCATCATGTTCTCTATAAATAAAATTGATACAGGTACTTTAATGTATCTACACTAATTATAATCACACGTAATACGGAATACACCATATATTTTCATGTAATACATACCTAGATTTAAAGTTTTTATCGACGCGTGGTGTTCCCAAGAAAGAGATTAGTGATGGAACAAACTTTTGCCAGAGGAATGTTGTGAAGTGAGAGTTGCCGCTCACTCGCTCAGATAAACTTGACATCAATGTCAGCAAGCAGTCTAGAAAGAATAGCGCTAATGGATTCTGCTTCGGTACTCTGAAAAAGTAAAATGTTCAGATAAACTTAATGCCTCCAACAATGAAAAAAGCAATTATTATTATCAGAAATTTATGGATCTAAAACTCTTCTTTAATCCCAAATTAATTATCATAATGATTAGGTACATTACTTATGCTCACTCTAGGTCATTAAATGTTAAAAATTATAGTTAAAAATATACGTACAGTTGTGTTTCCGATAGTCTGCCGCATAAGTACTGTATGACTGGTATCACTTCGCTGTAGCATCCCACCGCCACGATGTGGTTCCTGCCCAGTGGAGAGCCTTCGGAGAGCAGCTCTTGGCATTCTTCATCTGGTAATAAAAATTGTAATAAGATAGTTGCAAGGTAGCATTGTCTATATTTATTGCCATGTCTGACAAGCTGGTCACGGGTCCACCTGTTATGAATTTTGTAAAATCAATCCGAATCAAACAAAATTTTAAATACTTTCAGCGGTTCTTAAATATAATAAGTGGTGTTACTGATCCTCTCTTTCTTATTGGAAGTTTTTTCTTCTATCTGAGTATAAGAATTGCACAAAAATGCCTCGCTCCCGCTGCAGCGCCCGCCGGCAGACAGCGCTGTTTTTGTGCAGCATTTTGCTGAGGCTGTGTCCATTTGCCAAAATAAAATAATTTTAAGATAAATTTTGTATTTAATATATTTTTGGTAGTAATTTTTTTTTCTCTTTCTTCAACTGCACACAGAACGTACCGAGCTGCGCACAGTACGCGCGCAGCACCTGCGCGGCGGCGGCTCGTGCGGCGGCGGCCACGTGCGGCGCGCCCCCCGCCGCCTCGCCGCAGCGCCCGCACGCCCACACGCACAGCCGCCCGTTCAGCGTGCGCCGCGGTGACAGCGCGAGTGATAGGTACATGCGGAAGATTTGTACCTGAAAAATAAAATAAAAAAAGACATGTGGCACTCGGGGACTGCCGCGGTAAAGCTATTGCATAGCATGCCTTCAAGCCACACCACCGTGCCCGTCGGAGTGGGGAGCGTGAGGTTTTTTCGTTACGGAATTTCTCGATTTGGTCCCCGCGATACAAGCTATGCAATAGCTTAATATACATATTTTTTTCAACACACGTGAAATAGATAGAAAAGGTCCAGTTGCAATTAAATTATAGTTTTCAAAGCATGAAAACAATGTAGGTACATATACATCTAAGAAAAGAGGAGAGACTTAAAAATGATACCGAATAAAAGTTAGCAATAGAATCTAATTGTGCAGTAGGCTCACCTGCGTATCTGGTAACTGATACATGACTGATGAAGTGGCGCAAAGCAGCTGTGACGGCATCCATAGCGAATCATCCTCTGGCTCTATACCACGATGGAATCTATCGTCGCGAAGTATTTTCTGGAAGTTGCAAATAATTTAATTTTATATTAAACTAGCTTTGCACCCGCGGCTTCGCCCGCGCAGTCAAAGAAAAACCCGCATAGTTCCCGTTCCCGTGGGATTTCCGGGATTGCGTCATTTTCCCGGGATAAAAAGTAGCCTATGTCCTTTCTCGGGTATCAAAATATATGTATACCAAATTTCATGAAAATTGGTTCAGTACTTTAGGCGTGATTGAGTAACAGACAGACAGACAGACAGAGTTACTTTCGCATTTATAATATTAGTATGGATATCTTAAGTTTTATTTCCGATTAAAACACATTGATGATTCTTGATTGTTAATTATTATTATAGGAGTAAGTATACAATTCGCTCGTTCAATGTTAACTGAATCTTATTAAAACTCGAAAAATACACACCACTAAATTGGCGGGTAGAAAAAAAAAATGTGACCATTCGAATTTTATTCTCGATTCAGTCTATTTTGTGACTCTATAGTCAAGAATTATTTATTTACTATGGATAAACACATACATGAAACCCCTGGAGCGCGAATGCGACGAGGCGGGGGCGTTTGCTCTCGAGCGCGACCTGCAATGGCAGCAAGCACGCGCGCCGGAGCTCGTACGACGCCCGCCGGCCGCTGACATCTTGTGCACATAGTAGCTCTGTGGATGATATTGTCATTTGTAACATTATAATAGTATATTTCAATGGTTTTAGAAATGTTTTAGAACAACATTTTTGTCTAGGATCTATTTGATATTTTCGTGATCGAATTTTTAAATTTAAAAGGATGTTCTAATAAAATTACGTCTGTTTTTAAATTTCCGTGGTGTATATTTAATAGTGAATTTTTATATCAATGTAGATTTAATGGCTCTTTATTAATTATATGTAGGTATATGAGCACATTATAGTTCTAATATTCGTGAGGGAGCGCAAAAAGAATTCTGCACTACTTATTTCAAAAAGATCGCGCCAAGTGATATTTTGGCGGTGATGCTTCATGCGTATTTTCTTATTGATGAGACATAATATTGTAACATAATTATTGTGTTGATAGTTTAACTGATACTGAAACTAGTACCTAACTATAGTAGTGTAAGAAATTTTTAAAGTGCTAATTTAGTAGCTAGTTCATTACTATATTCTCATTATACCAAAATAACATGAAATGATACAAAACAAAATATGACTGCACTAATTTATAATTTTATACTTTAGTTTTTTTAATGCTTTGGGATTCAGAAATTGATATGAAGTCGAATATTATGACTGTAGGTACTTATCAAAATATTATGTAATTAATAAATGCCATTTTTTAAATTAACAACAAAAACATTATTACTTTATACAAAAGCGCGCAAATAAAAATGTTAAATAATGAACTAATCGGAAGCTCTCTACTATCACTTTAGTATCTTAATCATTCTTATCTCTATCGATTTGTTACCTAGTGCTTCCTGACATGATTTTTTAAGAGAGATTAACTTTGGACCAGTAGCTTCTTTGAATATATCTTGTAACAATTCTTCCATTTCAAACTCCCAAGGCAAACATTTTGATCGTTTGCCTCGTCTTGTTCACAATAACACTTTTATTTGCAGATAAAACAACGTTCTAAACTGAGTTTAGTGATAAATGATTACTGCGTATTGTAGAGTTCTATCGAGTGGGTGGTTTCTAGCGGCTTCGCTTATCGGTTGACGCGTAACTTTGAGCATGCTCAGAACAAAAATCAATACTCGTACCCGTAGACTTTTTGTGTTTATTTTAAATTGATATCAACAGGTGTCTATCTCTGTATATATAATATATTGAAGTAGTCTTATTCGCTTTCAAACGATACTTAATAAAAGTCCAGTAATAACGTTATTTAATACGCTAGGAAGGATATTGATCAATTTCCTAACTTAAAACATTTTTATAATAAAATTGATAGAGTTTAAAGACCAATCATTAAAAGGTATAAATAAAACAAAAGTATTTGTATACAGTTGTATACTATAATGTTTTATTGTTGATTGATATTTTTAGGGTGTTTTTAAGGCAATTTGAATTGACGCGGGTGATAAGAGGAAAAATAATAAATTGATGTACTTCTTTTTTTGCGATGTATACATATTAAAATAATGCGTCATATTTACCATGATGTAGAATTTAATTCATTAATTTATTGAAAAAATTTCTCTAACGGAGTAATGCAAAGTTTAATTTGTTATTATAATCCTATATTTTTAATCTGTACCAAGCTACCGTATTGCCGTCGTATTGCCTATTGTCACTGTCAAACGTCAGTGTCATTTTTTATTATCACAAAAATGGTGTCCTGGAGCGCGTTGGGCCGATCTTTCGGTATTAATTTAATAAAAAATAATGCAAAAGCACCAGTTATAGTTCAAAATGTAAACTTTTCTATTGGTAAAAGCCTAAGTGGTGGCCATGGCCCCAAAACCATGGCGATGCAGCCATCGAGGTAAGATCAACACTGTATGAAATGATTATCTAACCAATACCATTGACGAAAAACAATCTATCAAATGGTTAAATGCGAATTTTGAATTGATTTTTTAAAATTATAGGTGGCAATGGCACAAGTTCAAGGACATGTTGCATTATTACTTTATGATTGGACTCATACCTGTCGGTGCAATAATCTTTTACACCAATGTCTTCATCGGTCCAGCACAGTTGACACCAATACCAAGTGACTATAATCCGAAGCACTGGGAATACCACCGCCACCCAATTACGAGATTCATCGCTCGGTACATCCACAATAGCCCCCAACAGGTATGTAAAAAAACTTAATATTTTATGTCATTAACCCATTGAGCCCCGAGAGGCCCGATCGGTCCACGACACAATAGAAAATCTATTGTGTGATTCCGGGGGCTGAGTTATTAAAATATATCCTTACTCGCTTGGAGATTGTCTGACCTGTATGATTCTGACTTATTTTTGTTCTATATTAGAACACAAGATATAAATGTATAAAATATAATCTATCCAAAAACATTGTCATGTTTTATAACACATCAGTGTGGAAATGAGCATGCTTGTTAATATGCCTTTTATACTTTTAAATAATATAATATATTTAAATAAGTTTTGTTTATTGGAAAAGATGGGTGTTTTGTAACTCAAATTTTGTATTTAAATATCACTAGCGGTCCGCCCTGGCTTCGCCCATGGTACATATTTACGTTTCCTCTACATAAGAACCATCCTCGTACTTATAGGAATATAATAAAAAAAGAATTATCGAAATCGGTCCACCCGTTCACGCGTGATGACGTGACCAAGGAAAATGGGTTTCACTTTTATCTATACTAATATTATAAAGCTGAAGAGTTGTTGGTTTGTTTGAATGCGCTAATCTCGAGAACTACTGGTCCTACTCACTTATCGAGGAAGGTTATAGGCAATATTATATCATCACCGTACAACCATCAGGAGTGGAGCCAAGGGGGTGAAACCGCACGGAGCAGCTAGTATATAATATATATAGATATCATAATTATGGTCCCATAATTTTGCCTATGATTGTCTTTGCCGTAAATAAAGCACCAATATAGTGTATGTAAGTCTCTAATAAAATATCTATATTAATGATACATATCATCAATACCTTGATTCATCATTATCAGCCTATATCCTGCAGAGACCGAGCCTCCTATCAGGGTATTTTGATTAATTCTTGATAATAACCATATTATTATCATTTCAGGAGTATGAAAAGTTCATGCACTACATCGACGAAGAGGCTCAGAAAATGAAGCTGCGTAAACTAGAAAAAGATGTTATTAAGAAAATGGCGGAGAGGCAAGATTACCAAGCTTATTACTACAGGCCAATGGTCAACAAATACTTGCGAATTAATAAACAAACTGGTGACGAACTGGCCGAACGTCTTGGACAGAACTACAAGGATTAGATATACATTGTATTTCATCTTTTTGAGGGATGTTAGTGTATTTAGTAATCAAGTGTATTGTTACATATTTCTCTGTAGATAAATAAATATCGTTTTCTTGCTTCATTTGTCTTTTAATAGAAAGCACTCAGCTTAATGACTTATCATATAAGCGTTCTATAAGTTTTTATGAATGTTATATCTTCCATATATTGGTAAATTGTCATCTTATTGGAAAAGAACGCCATTGAGTTGCAAACTAAGGACATTCATTGTACTATGGAAGCATGATTACCAGTTATGGAAGTATTGAACTTAAACTTTTAAATATTTTTTTATATTAATACAGACACACTCGTGAAATATTGCAGTCTCCATAGGTAACAGGATATTTATTTACTATTAGGGAGGAAATTATTGAACAGCATTGAACCTACACTTGGTACTTTAACAGACAAACTATTTTGTCAGTATGAAATATTACTGATTGCTAGATATATATTTGGTCTTTATGAATATATTTTGTTATTATAGGCGAAGGCAGGTATAATTTTTTCTGCAGGAATACTAATTACTACTTTGAATAACATCGGGATTATCAAATAAATTGTACTTATAAGTCAAGGTGTTGGAAATAATACAAAAAAATGGTAACATTGTTTATTTATTTTACATGAGTTTTCTAACGAATGACCATAGAGTTTGTCATTTATGGAAATCTTACAAAATAAAATGTCAACGCTTATCTAGGTATATTAATAATTACGCTTAACATGATCTGATATGATCTATACCACTGTTACATTGCTATCCATTGGTTGAATAAAAAAAATGTATGTAAAGCGTGAAGACTAGAAATGTATAAAATAAGGCATTTCTTGTAAATATTATATTCATGAAGAAACAAAAATAAATATATATTGAACCAAAATACAGACTTTGTCCGTCTATTAAATTGTTTTCTAATGAATTTAACCGTTTATCTGGTCCATAAAGAATTTGACTATTATATGATTCAGTATTTATTATTTTAATATCAGCCAATATACTTAGCTGTTGTTTATTATAAGCTATAGGTTTATTTAAAATTAATCTAATACTTGACTGCAGCTAGCTAGACTTCTAAACCTCTGGTAGGTATTTAAAGTTTTAACAGTTAAGGATATTTTTGTAATTAATTAATTGAACAAAAAAGAAGTACGAAAGTAAATAGTTAGGATGTTTTTAGTAAAAAATAGATATAGGTACCTAGTAAATAATATGCAATAACATCGCGAATATGAATAAGACTACCTATACAGGGTATTTAGAGTGAGTCTCTGTTGCCAACATTTTCATTTTGATGTAAGTACATATGTTAATGATAAACCTTTACTGAATACTGACCCAAAAAGGTTTTATTTTCGATATTAATATACGTATAATATTATGTAATGTGCGTAGTTCTTTGATTAAATCAAAGTAGGCGTAGATACTGCGTTTTTTAACGAACATCCTTAACTATCAAAATGTGGCAGTGGACTAAAAACAATATCGACATAATAATTAATAGTATAGCCTGGTTTACAATTTTGTTTCTGGGTTAGGTATTTAATAATTTAAATGTATTTGAACAATATAAATTAATATTGAGTAGGATATTATAATGATAAAAATAATGTGGGTATTTTTGAATATGAAATTTAGGTATATGTTGATTTTAAGTTTATAGAAATCATAAACCAGGCCTTGAATTTTTGGAATGATAAAAGCCCTTAATCGTTAATAAATACACGTAAATTACAAAACGATATGACGTTATCAACGAATTCTTTCAGTCTTCGCAGTTTTCCGACTATTTTAAAATTGCTCTTTATGAAATTAACTTTTAGATCTACTTACATTAAAAAAGACGATTATTGCATTCTTTAAACAAAATACTTTCACTGTTATATTGTCACGTTTAAAGACTGAATGAGGTAACTAAAGATACATAACTAAACCTTCACATATCGTAAGATCATTAAACGTTTGAAATCTATTCCACTATTAATAATTGTATTTCATCCCTGAGTAACGTTTTTTAATTCTAATATTTAAAGACGGCTACGAGTTTCTACGTTGTAAAAATTTTAACAATATATTATTTACTTTTTTCTTTTTCAGCCTGTGCTGCGAGTTTAGCTTCTTTTTTAGCTTTCTTCTTTTCTTCTTTCGCCAGAAGCTTGGCTTGTCTTTCCTCTTCTTTAGCTAATAATTTTGCTTGTCTCTCTTCCTCCTTCGCTTGAAGTTTCGCCTCTTTCTTAGCTTCTTTCTCCGCTTTTAATCTTAGTTTTTCTTCTTTCTTTTTTTCAGCAAGTTCGTTCTTCTTGTTGTCATGCGTTTCATCTTTCTTAACTTTATCGTTTTTGGCATTTTCATCCGGTTCCTTCTTTTTCTTATCCTCTTTTTTGGGCTTTGCTTTGGGGTTATCTTTTTTCCTTTCAGTCTCTTTGCTTTGATCTCTTGATTTGGGCGGGTCTTCTTTATTTGACGGTTTTAAGGGTCGGAAGAAGTGCTGTTTTTCTTGTTGAGGAGATGTTTCTAGTTGTGTAACTATTTTCTGAGCACACCTAAAAATTAGTTAAAATATTCATATTAATGGCATGCTAGTGAAACTTTATTTAAAATAATATAAACAGAGTTATTATTCTTTTATATACAGTTTATAAACACATTTCTCTTGAAGAAAATGTCTTAAATTAATTAACTAATTAATAAAATTTAAAATACACATGAATAAAGAAATAAAACGAGTAGAAAAATACAAATATGTATGTGTACCTTATTCTAGTAGAGGCAGATGCGGAGTTAGCGCTCTCCCTGCGCCCTTCGCGGAATTCCCTTTGAAACTCCCTTATCGGAGGAAGCCTTCCAGACGTTTCCGCTGCTGCTGGGCCTCCAGTGTAACTGTGGACTTGATAGTCTTGTAGTCTAGCCTGAAAAAATAATCAAACATAGTTATGTTAGTCAACAAAATTTTTCTAATATAGGGAATAAAAAGTGAATTTAAAATTTTGTGTCACAACGTTTCAATGTGAACATAATAAAAAATTCTGCTGTAACTAGTTCAACATCCAGGTAGTTAGGTATATAATTTCATTAATTAAAAGGTTCAATTATACAAAATATAAATTATCATCTGCATTTAGCTCGAAGTCTAGAGTCATTATAAACATTTACAGCGTTTTTCGATGAAAATATGCAATAGCACCAAAAAAAGGTGCAAAAAGTTTCAATTCGTTCTGAATTTTATTTAAGTGCTAAGAGTGCATTGAAAAAGTGCTTAACAATGTTATGATTACATTTCGGCTTTTTTCCAAATATTTACCCAACTATGTCGTTTTACGGCTTTATCTTTTTATGGAGATGAAAATACCTTATAATCATTTTATTTTACAAGGAGATAAAGAACGTTTGAATTTCAGTTTTTAATTCCAGGACCTACTTTGCCATTGTCACATATTTTATTAGGAAATTCTTTGATCAATAAAAAAATAAACACCTTGTAGGTATTTACAATAGCCGAAATTCACTTGTAGGCTGTGCATTGCTATTATAATTTCTACGAATTACATTTATGTAGTAACCAACATTCCGTTAGTACATATATCTCGATGCGTTATAGTGATGTCATGTCATTGGTCCTGACCACGAGTGTCTGCTTCTATACAATAGCCAATATCGTTTATGCAGATAGCGTCTAGTGTTACTTGTACTGAAAAATGTTATACATTTTTACTAAACCAACCTTCATGCTATGATGCTGCGACCGTCGTAACGAATTCGAGGCGGGTTGGCGCGCTTTGGGCGGCGCGGAGGTGGCCGGCACCCGCGGCACCGCGCCGAGGCACGCGCCGCCGCACTTCGAGCCGCCGCACAGCTTGGTGGAGCACGAGCCGCTCACGTTGCCGCTGTTCGATGATACGGAAGACACGCCTGGAATTTATGTAGTCGAATTAGTGAGTCTCTGGAATTATAATAGGAAGAGGATTGAGCGAGGAAAGGAAAACCTCAGAGAATTGCTCTTGGCCAGTGTGTCTTAGCAGTTCAAATAATTATGGTCTAAATATGATGATTAATCAATTCAGATGATAGCAGAGAGTATGATGTTTTCTTAACAGTAACTAAATAAAGTCACAAACTGCTAAACAAATGCTCTTTTTAAGTTGTTGGTAGTTAAATGGGCTATGTTTAAATGCAAACTCTGTTAGATCATTTGAAAAACGTTGACTGTGTCTTGGTTGTCATAAGGTCAAATTTTTTTCTTCAGCTCTTTAACTATTTGGTAAGTACTTATTTCCGAAAAAAAAAATTAAATTTTTGCAAATCTAGATGATTTGTTCACGTTGCTGCCATTTCAATGTTTTTTATAGAAAATTAAATAGTTACCAGAAAGGGAAGATTCGCCGCTCGTGACTGAGTAAAGCGAAGCGGAGGCGGGAACGGATCGTGCTCCCACCGAGTACGAGGATATGGAACCAGGCACACCCCATGCTTTGCTGCTGCCACTTGATATCTAGAAAACAATTAAATGCATCAAAACAAACAACCAATCAAAATAGGAATCGAATTCCTCATCTTTTACCTACTTGAGTCTTGAAGACAAAATTTAAACTTTTCAAAATAGCCATTTCGTTGTAAAATAGAACTTGCAAAGTAAACATTTCCCTATGGGATAATGCTCTTAAGGAAAATGGAAAACTTAAGGCATCTTTTTAAAATTTCAATTAGGTTTATGGAAGTTTCGGTAATAAGACCTCATGACCTGATTTTACGTTGTTGCGTTGTTTAAAATATTTTTATACATTTTTACCTCAAATGCACCTGACTCCAGGTTGTAATGTTTAAATTTATATTCGAAGGATTCCCTTGTATGTGTAATATCGTTTTAATAAAGTAGTTTTGACAAAATTTTGACCAGTGCTGGGGAAATTAAAGACGATTAATGGATCAACGAAAAATAGTATCAATTAGTTTTCTGTTTCTAGAACACATTATTAAGTTAATATTGATATTGGATTCTCTTGTCTGTTTTGATGGCATCATACTATTCTAATCATACTTTTGAATGTTTCAAATTTCAATTAAATATGTCTCTGTTATCACGCGTTGAATCGAATTAGGGTAATAAGTTATTATGTACCAAGCCGTGAGCCTTAAAAAAGGGTCATATATATTACAAACCTGCCAACTCTTGCTAGTCACCAGGCGCGGTGCCTGCCGCAGTCGCAGTATCTTGGCCCGGCAGATGACGCAGCGCAAGGGCAGTAAGCGTTGGCTGACTGCCATCTGGATGGTCTTGACGAAGCACCTTCGACACACCACCCGGTGGCCGCAGGGGGAGGTCTGCATCGTCGCTTTTGCGTTCACACATATTACACACTGGAAAGGAGAATTTCAGTAATTAAATACCTATAAGACCAAACTATAAAATGTACATGTAAAATTAAAAGATAAAGAAAGATATAGAGATAGAGTAGAAAGATGTAGAGATAAAGTCAACATGGGACCTAAATATTATTTTTCATGAATTACCTTGTACAACGTTCGCGACACGCGCGTTTGGACAACGTTCGCGAGTAGACGTGTCTATTGTATTTCGTAAAATTAATTTCAAAGTTAATTATTAAAACACAAATAATAGGATAGCATACGAGCAAGAAGTTCAACGGTGATTGTGAAGTTGTTAAGGTGAAAACCTCTCGCTACTTATGTGCTCCTAGTACGTCGGAACTGTGTTTACGTGCATATTCTTGATTTGCTTGATGAATGAGATCGCCTGCTGGTTCTCTCTCTTGCTGCCGAAGATAATTAATGAAAAGGTATGAATGAACGATCCATAATAATTAATTTTTATAATCACATGTTTGGCGGCATTCAACCTCCTACGGACTTATGATATCCTGGTAGCTGAACCGACGACGCCTTACAGATTTTATTAGCAAATGTGAGAGAAATCATAAGTGTGTTTGTTTATTTTGTTTAAGATAACACACACATTGAAATTACATTTGTAAGAATAAAAAGTAAGAAATATTACATTAGTTAACCTCCTGATTGTTCATGTTATCTTGGTAGTGGGACCTAACTATATGGCCGGTAGGGGAACAAACTAGTGTGCTGAATGAAACAAACATACTGGGTCAGTTTTCACTCTTTATAACGCCTATTGACTTATGCTACCCTAGTACTACAGATTGATACATTCTAAACAAAATGCCACTAAAACGTAGCCCACCAACCAAAAAAGCATTAACTTCATCTCCTAGCTTGGACAAATCTGCCTCGGATTCTTGCATCAATGAGTTGGCTGATAACAGCTCACAGTCAAGTTTTATTACTCAAAGATTGAAACGTGGAAGGGAGGATGACTTAAGCACCGAATTAAATAAACTAAAAGATGAATTTATGGCCATGTTTTCATCATTTATGGCTTCACAACAGTCGGAGCTTCAATCCATTAATGCGACTATTAAAGAGATACAGCAATCAAATAATAACATTGATAGTTCCATAGCTATTCTTACTAGTCAGAACGAGGAGTATAAACGAAAAATACAAGAAATGGAGATTCAAGCCAAAAAGGATAAAGAATACATTACTTTGCTTGAAGAAAAAGTCGAAGATATACAGAGGGATAATCTGAAACGAAATATTGAATTTAAAAATGTACCCTCGTTACCTAATGAAACAAAGGAAGATTTAATTAATATGACTTTACAACTCTCTAAAAACATCAACTGTAACATCGAAAAATCTGATATTAAGGACATTTACAGAGTTCGATCTAATAATCGAAATAACGATTCTAATAAAAATTCGCGTATAATTATCGAACTAACTTCCACCATGTTGAAACGGGATGTTATGAGGATGACAAAATCGTTCAATATTAGAAATAAATGCAAACTTCAAGCAAAGCACTTGGGCTTTACGTCAAACGAAGATACTCCTATTTTTGTTACCGAACATTTAACCCCCAAAGGTGCCCGACTTTTCTTTTTAGCAAGGGATCTCACTAAATCTAAGAAATTCAAATTTTGTTGGACATCGTTTGGTCGTATCTTTGTGAGGAAGGACGAAACTTCTCCAGTTATTGTTATAAAAAATGAGTCTCAAGTCCACCACCTCATGCAGCAAGTGTCCCAAGCATGACTAGTGGACAAGATTCTCTTCTATTTACTACTTTTGTTTCTATCTATTGTTTTTTGTATTAAATATTATAATATATTAAGCGAACAAGTCTGCGATGTGCTAGTTGTATTCTATATAACTATTGTAACTTTTTCCACTAGCTCATCAGTAAATTCTATTTTGTATACTTTAATGTTAGCATATTACACACAACTCACTACTCATACTCTAAATCTAAACCTCATACCACTCACACACAAACACATTTACACATTAAATACAGATATACACCTCTATTACATTCTAGAACGCCTCTATCTATGTATTGTTTTCTTAATTGCTTTTAATTTGCTGTCACTCAAATCAATGATTGCTCATGGTAAATTACGTTGCCATACTTACGTTGATCTAAATATATACCCACTCATAGTATTACTTAATGTTAAACTGTATTATCTATTGATAACCTCGCCACTGAACATTCTATTTCATTTGATTTTCAAAAACCTAAGTCGTTATGTAAATTCTAAAAAAAGAAATTTATTATGCAATATTGATACCTCTACTTTGCACAATTACTTTTATAATGGATAAAGTTGATTCATTAAATACAATTACAGAATTGGATCAGACTGAATTTTTTACGCAAGTAAGTTGTGATATTCAGGATTTAGAAAAAAACATATGCATTAAAAAGAATGACCTGACTATAATATGTCAAAACATAAGAAGTATTTATCGTAATATAAATGATTTCCTAGTAACAATGTCGCTTCTGAATTTTGACTGCGATGTATTAGTGCTGACGGAATGTAGACTGGACAAAGATAAACCTATACCTCAAATACCTAATTATGTTGCTTTGGAATCAACCAAATATTTTAACCAAAATGATGGTGTTGTAATTTACGCTAAATCTCATCTTAAACCAGAATTAAAAGAAGTTAAACTTCAACATGCCTCTTGCATACAATTAATGATTACTGATTTTACCTTATTGGGAATTTATCGCTCTCCATCGATTCAAAATGCGTCGGCTTTCATTGAGTCCCTAAATGATTACTTAGAAAATATAAATTCATCTAACATAATTATCACCGGAGACATAAATATTAATCTTATCCAGAGTGCTAACGAACAAACATATGACCGGAATAATAAAAATTACTATTTAAATATGCTAGCTACTCATGGCCTAGTTGCTGGCCATAAGCTTCCCACGAGGGAAACCAGCTGCTTAGACCACATCATATTGAAGGTAAACAAAGAAGTGTTTCTTGCTAATATTGCCGTATTAAATACTACCGTAACTGATCATTTATCTGTATTTATGAGTGTCTCAAAAATTATTAAAAATTCAAAAATAAAGAAAAAAATTGTTGAATATATCGACTACGACGACGCTTATAATAGACTTCTTAATAAAAATTTAAAATCATTGCTTTTTTGTGATGATCCTAATATAGTAACAGAACGTCTACTAAAGTACCTTTCAGAATCATTAGAAGAAAGTAAAATTTCTAAACATCTTCCGAGGAACCAACGCACTGTAAAGCCTTGGATAACAAAGGGCATTCTTAGATGTATCCGTAACAGAAACAAAATGCAGCTTAAACTTCGATCTGATCCACACAATGAAATTTTGAAACTTACCTTTAGACGATATAGAAATCACTGTAACAATTTAATAAAAAAATTAAAACGTAAATATGATAGACAATTACTTGCAAAATCTGCTAAGAACTCGAAGAAATTATGGAAATCTATTAAAGAAATAACTCACTTTAAGACAAATAAATCGCATTGTAAAGACCTACTTAACTTAGAGCAAACGTCTATCGATTCTCTTAACTCTGTAAATTACTTTTTTGCGAATATTGGTAATACTCTGGCAGATGAACTTTTGAATAATCCTCCATCCGTCTCTCCCGATAATAACAGTTTTTGCTTGCCTGCTCAGCAAAGCACATCTTTTGTACTTTTAGAAACAGACCCTGGCGAAGTTATAAGTGTAGTTATGTCTCTTAAATCTGACAGTGCCCCTGGCTGGGACAACATACCAACAAAATTTTTGAAATTATGTATAACTGCTATTGCCCCTCATATTAGCCATCTTGCAAACTTGTGTTTCAGGCAGGGCGTTTTTCCACTATTGTTAAAAAAATCAATTGTTACCCCCGTGCACAAGGGTGGGGATAGGGACGATATCAATAATTATCGGCCAATCTCAGTTTTACCTGCTATATCTAAAGTTATTGAGAGACTTTTAAATAATAGATTGTTAAACTACTTTGAAAAAAACTGTATAATCTCGAATTCACAGTACGGATTTAGACATGGGTTATCCACTGAGGATGCAGTTTTGGCTCTCACATCTTCTATCATAGACCAACTTGACCTAGGAAACAAGTGTTTAACTGTCTTTCTGGACCTAAAAAAGGCCTTCGATACCGTCTCTTTTCCCACTCTTGTTCAGAAATTAGAGCGTGTAGGAATTCGGGGAACACCTCTCAAATTGTTAACGGATTATTTATTAAACCGCACCCAAAGAGTTAAAATTGATAATCAAGTGAGTCGGGATATGGACATTACTTTTGGTGTACCCCAGGGTAGTGTCCTTGGCCCGACTCTGTTTCTAATTTATATTAACGATCTTACTAACCTTGCTATTGATGGTGGTAAAATCATTTCGTACGCAGATGACACCGCTATAGTGTTTTCTGGGCGCTCATGGAATATAGTGTACTCTATTGCTCAACTGGGTCTCTCAAAGATTTATAATTGGCTTAAATTGAATTTACTTACATTAAACGTTAAAAAAACGAATTATATTTGTTTCTCAATTAACAATAGAACTCAACCTAATAATAACTTTACTTTAAAACTGCATGAATGTAATAATACAAATGATTTGAATTGTAATTGTAATTTAATTGAAAAAGTCTCTTTTACTAAATATTTAGGTATAATTTTAGATTATCGCCTCTCTTGGTATTGCCATCTAGACTATATTAATGAAAGAACCCGAAAATTTATATGGATTTTTAAAATGTTAAGACATATTACCACTCCTGAACTCATTAACCAAATTTATAAATCTCTTGTACAATCTGTAATTAGCTATTGCATCCCTATCTGGGGTGGAGCAAATAAAACTAAACTCTTGGACGTGGAACGTGCCCATCGTTGTCTACTTAAAGTGATGCACTTTAAACCGCGAAGGTTTTCAACTTCGGAGCTATATAAAGTCTGCGATGTTCTAACAGTTAGACAGTTGTACATTTTTTCGGTTACTACTAAAATTCGTAAAATATCTCCTTTAGACAAATTAACTGAAAATAAAAGGAGAAAGAAAGACGTTTTTAACACCATATGTACTAAAACAGTTTTTGCTAAACACCAATTTAAAGCTAGGTCCATCTACCTCTATAATCGTCTTAATAATATTTTAGATATACATAGACTTAATCATCGTGATTTTAAAAAAACGGTTATTCAATATTTGAAAACACTTTCCTATGAGGATACTGAGGCGCTTCTACACTACATTTTATAATTTTTAATAGCTCAAACATACCCAAACATAGACACACACACACACACACGCACACACACACACACACACACACACACACACACACACACACACACACACTCACAGACATACATCTGCACACGTTTTATATTTGTAATATTAGTTAAGGAAGAGCGGGTCCTCCTGACACAGGTTTTTGTAAACTTACTAGGAGGACTCATCCATTTTCTGTATATGTAAACTGTGTGTATGAAAATAAATATATTTTTCATTTTCATTTTCAATTTCACCTTGTATAAATGGAGCACAGATAAATTAGGCACAACATTACGAAATAAAATATTTTCGTTTGATTTATTCATTATAATTCACTCTTCCTCTTAGTCTTAATTCATCAACTTATCATTCAATAAATCTTACGATGGTAAAACTATTATAATATGTACTTGAGTTTTTAATGGAATAAAATTATTCAAATAACTTACTTCTTCTTCGGGGGAAGTGGCTAGCTCAGGCTCGTTTTCTTCAAGCTTGTTGAGCAACTTATCCTGTAACAATTAAAATTTACCTTTAAAATCTAATAGAGACTTTTTTGTTAGCTGTTTAGCAATTAGACGCTTTACAATAATAATATTGAGAGTGACGCAAAAAAAAGTCAACCACTTTCTTGCTTATAAAATCGTTCAATAAAACAAAAATCAGAGATAATATTTCTAATTGCAATGTTTTTTTACAATTTTGTGTAAAACTTTCTTTGCTATTGCAATATTATACAAAATACTTAGTACTCAGTGTAGGTACTCAAATTTCGACGGACCGAAGGACGTTTTTTAAAAAGACAAGATTTAATTTAAACGTCTTTAATATGTGCTCTCTACATCCAGAATGAAAACTTAAACTATAAACTTATCGTTAAACAAAAATGCAACGCTGCAATCTATGTTCTAAGAAATACAAAATGCATTAAGGCGATGCAGGGTGGCCGTAGTTATGCTGCGTTAACAAATACGATATCACATGCATGTACTGCGGGTTGCCCCGACATAACTCCTCCATCCTCAGTTTCAAGAAAATCTGAAGGATTTTCTTGAATACATATTTTTCTTAATTTAGACTTAATTACTACCACAATTACAATTATAATTACGATTAATACAAAAGTTATAATGTTAATCACTCCGACGGCACTATTCACTGTACTACTAAACTGGTTTTCACTATTTTCACTATTTTCAATTAAATGCCTAAGCATATTTATGTCAGTTAAATTTGCACCCTTCAGGTTAACAGGCTTCCTGTCGGTCGGGAAGTTCATCAAATTTGGTAATATAATTTTTGGTAAACTTGGGTATATAATATCAATTCCATTTACTTCATATTTCTTTAGTGTTATATCTCCGATTTTCACGTAACAGCCAGTCTCGTCTAACGTCAATAAATAGGTACCATGAAGGAATTCTTGGGTTACCTCGTTTTCACAGACCTTGGTAAGTACTGTTTCCACATTTACGTATAGTATCCATCTATTTGGCAGAACATTGTCGATTTTCACGTCATCTATGGAAATGGGAATCGGCTGACAACTGGAAACATTTGTAGATAGCCGCAAAAGATCAGCTAAACAATCGTCTTTATATAATGTTGATGTCAGTATTTCCGGGCATAGGAACCGGTCTTCATCTATTTCTTTGCATGGTTGTGAAAGTGGCATGGTTTTCAACCCCTTCACAAGGACATATGGGTATTTGGGTAGGATAAGGGAAGTCTGACCTTTTTCTTCGTTAAATATAGGTAAAGGTATTATTTTAAAATATGAATAAATGTCGTCAGTAATTAATGGAATAGTCATTACGAATTTTATTTGACTTTGTTTTACATAAGTTTGTACTTCTATTAATTGTTCAATTTTAAGAACATTATCTAAATTTACTGGAAATGGCAACTTAGAGCTAGTTTCAATGTTTTTTAATAAAAGTAATAATTCCTTAGTATCTACAACGGATTGGTGTAAAAGTTTAATTTTACTAAAAGCTACAGCAGTTTCTATTTCACTTAATCTAACGTAAAGAGACATAAAATTATGTAAGAATGCAGAATATGTATGTATAATTTCATTAGTCCTTTGATGTAAATTTGTGTCATTTAAAAGCGAATCAATTACATTTAGCTTATTCTGGATTGCAATGAAATTGTTATTAGATATTTCAGCTACATTTAATAACGAACCCACCATCTCAGTAACGATCGTCATCTTATGTATTATAGAGTCTTGTTTAGTCTTTAATTTTTCAATAGTGTTTTCAAATTGTATAGCATCTTCGTTGTCGAGGTTACCGGTGATAATTTTTATAACTGAACCAAGTGGATTTAATAAACCACGTTTAGATCTAGAAGACGGAATTAATTGTTCAAATTTATCAATAGTATAATTCATATGATAATCTGTTTGTAATTCTGTTGTAATAAAATCGGAACCTAACGCTTGTATATCAATACAACTATGAACCTGATTCCTAAATGATAGATAACTATTTATATTAAATTCTAAATCGTCATATATTAACTTTAAATCTAAAACCTTAATAACTCTCCATGTGTCATTGCTGACGACTGCATAGCCTTCACGGAGAGGTAGTATCCCGGGGTTCCGTTTAATCTGGTGCAGTTGAAGACCCTGGTTTTGGATCACGTGGATCGCCAAAATTAGTAACCTGTGGAGGACGCTTAATGTTTTTAATGGGAACTTCACGATTGTGTGTCGTTACTGGCACAATTTTTTTATGGATCGGTCCCATGACTATCGCTTTCTGATACCTAGCCTTATCTATAGCACGTCCCGTGTTAACTCCTTTAATGTAAACTGAATCTCCTATGTCTATGTTAAAATCATTTTCACCGCCATGCTTATCCTTAATAACCTGTGTCTTATGAACAATTTTGTCTGTAAGATATTTGTATAAAAATGTTGTACGTTTGTGGTGATCTTTTACAAATTGTTCAGTTAATTGTTTATTAAAATCTACAGCTTCATCTAGAATCAGTATGCCTTCCCTATCAAGATCGCGAGCTGAGTGAACCGTATCTGTATTTTCGCTATTATTGCTAGACGCGGTCAAGGTGCTTTCCGCGGTTATTGTACCGCTATCAGGTGACGGAATCGAATATGGGGACTTCGGGCGATTATTTTTAGTGATAGGCACTGTTCGGTCTAAATCAGACGAAATTGTAATCGGCGTCAGGAGTCGGTCACATTTTCCCGCCTGATCGTTACTAACTTTTTCATCGGTTAAGTGTTTTTGAAGATTTCGCTCCTTTTTATCTACATTAACTTTCATTGACACGTCAACTATTGCTGCTGGCATACGAACGCTTTCACGAAAAGTCTGAAAATCTAATATAGAGTCACCTTTCTGAAAGTTAGTTGGAATTGATACTCTAGTTTCTGATCGAGGCTCTAAGGTGATTTTTAACGGAGGGTTGTATATAATCGGTATTTTGGCGTTAAATGTTTCTAAAACTTGGTGCTTCATATCGATATTTGCATCTAGCGTCTTAAGTAAATCAGATCCGATTAATCCATCATACTTACTGTCTACATTGTATACATAAAATTTGTGGGAAAGTGAGCTTCTAAAAGTTTTTAATAACGGAATTACTATAACCTCATCATGAGTGCTTTGCGCATGTGTACTAACAACTGTAAATTGTTCATACTGTTTATGGTCTCTAAAATATTCTTCTGCTTTGGCCGGACTTATAAAGGAACGACTGCTACCTGTATCTATGAGAAACTTTGCTTTTATTTCGGGAACTATAATATGTGGTAATTTTAAGATGCTGTCGCAATAATTTAAATTTATTATTTCACTGTCTCGTTGGAGGCCGGTAACAGGAAATTCGTTATTGTCATTAAAATTGCTTTCAGTTACTTCCGGATCGGTAAATTCGTATAAATCGTTCGCGGCGTCTTCGTTATAATCTAATGTGGAGTTACCGTAATTTTCGTAATTTGGTTCATCGCAGTAATATAGATTATGAGTTACGTTTTGCCTCATAGGTGCCGTACGCATTGATACATCACTATTTAAGCCGGGGTTCGGTGCCTGAGCATGTTGTATGCCAAATTTAAAACGAGGTTGGTCTGTTTGTTGATTTGGGATTCCAAATTTATAACCGGAATTTTGAAAAGGTCGCAATTGGTGGTTATTATTAGATTGTATGCCAAATTTATAGCCTTGGGCTTGTGGTGTTTGCCTTAACTGTTGAATAAAATTTGGTCGAGGTGGTTGCATTAAATTTGGTCGAGGTTGTTGAGCGAAATTCGGTCTATAACCAATTGGCTGTTGAGGACTGCCGTATTTAAAGTTTTGATTTAAAGGCATCGTACTGAAATTAGGTTTTAATGAATTTTGGAAAGTGTTTTGAGTTATGGGTTTTGGCTTACTAATCTTTGCGTTATATTGTTGTATAAAATTTACTTCTTCTGTAACTACGCTAAGTGCATTTTCTAAGTTTGTACAACCCCTTAATCTAACAATCCGGATCATGTCCTCCGGGAGGTTGTACAGAAAAACATTTAACGCAGTATTATTGTATATGATCATCTTCGCGGCTTTAACTCCTTCATCCGTGAGGCGGTTTACTTTTGAAAATAGGGAGCTTTTAACATTTTGTATTCTGTGGCAAAACTGTATGTAACTTTCACCTTGTTTTATTTTTAACCCTTCTAATTCTAGTGCGATACATTCTTCCGATCGCGGGTCTCCGAAATGTTGGGTAAGTATTTCCTTTAATTCAGTCCATGAAGTTATATTTTGGTAATCACTAAGCAGTGAAGCTGCCTTACCGATAAGCCTACTCGTTATGGCATGATATACATATAAGTTTTGTGCGTTATTGTTCGCATCTTGGAATGATCTTATAATGTATTCGCTTTTATTGATAAATAGGTTTAACAGTTTTTCATCTCCATCAAATTTGGGGATGATACATAGTATTTCTCTTGGTATGAGTTTAATCTCTTCCATTTTAGTTTAATTAATTAGTTTTAGCGATTAAAACTCTAAATGTAATAAAGATAAAGTTTTAGCGATTAAAACTCTAAATATAATAAAGATAACACTATTTTTTACTAATAACTAACACTTAAAATTAAACACTAAAAATTACGACTTATCACGATAATTGCAACGAACAAAATCAAATAATCGTAATGATTAGGCCGACTATTTTGGGTCGGGGATTTCGTGAAAACAGGGAATGTGAAAAACAGGAGTGAAGAGGTTTACTCACAGACTGCTCGCTCCCATGTCCTTCACTTATGATCCTGGATGCTCGTCCTTGAGGTCACAGTACGCGTTTCACTTCAGCGATTGAGTTTTACGCGTACGCGTCGCGGGAGAATTATTTATTTGGTTCGAGGATACTCGTACAAGCACCGCACTATCACAGATCCTTTTATAGGCTATAGTGTTAGCTCGGCAGCAGGATATTATCGAGTATCCTACCGGCTGCGCCACTCAAATTTCGACGGACCGAAGGACGTTTTTTAAAAAGACAAGATTTAATTTAAACGTCTTTAATATGTGCTCTCTACATCCAGAATGAAAACTTAAACTATAAACTTATCGTTAAACAAAAATGCAACGCTGCAATCTATGTTCTAAGAAATACAAAATGCATTAAGGCGATGCAGGGTGGCCGTAGTTATGCTGCGTTAACAAATACGATATCACATGCATGTACTGCGGGTTGCCCCGACATAACTAGGTATTCGTCATTTAGCATTTTCGCGGCCATTGTTTTAATCACTTACCATTAATTAAATAAGCTTAGAGGCTGTGACCGACGTAATCATTTAAGCTATTGCCTTGAACCTTAATAGTTAATACTATTGAAATAAGTAGGTCAGACTAAATAATTGTAGTAATGGTGAATTGTATGAATCATAAACTATTAGGCTAGCATTATTTGATTCTAGGAATAAATTTGGTTTGAAATTATTTTGCCGTATTTCTGTTTAAAATTAAATTAGATTTTTGATATTTATGTAATCATAAGTTAAATTTTGCGGATAAAAACTACAAATTAATTCCAATTTCAAAAAAATATTTTGTATGTTTGTTTAAAAAACGTGAACAAAATATAAAACATACTTATTAAACCTTGAAGAGAATAAACCATTAATTATTACATATTATCAGATTTTGTTGTATTCTTTAAAAAAAACCGCTTCTATTTCACATTTTTGTTTTATCATAAAACATTGCAGATTATAATATTCATACAACAAACAGAAAAATTATGGCCCATTTGAACTTTAAAAATACGACAATGAGTGCAGGTGAACATTATGTAAATATCATATTATTCATAGCGTGTTTTATTCAATCATCTACCTACTTACTTACCTACTGAAATTGCTCAGGATATTTTTATAAAACTACCATAAAAACATAACAAAATGATTGCAAAACAGACATTGTTTCCGCAATTCCGTCTGATGGCGGCCGCAACTCGCAATCAATTTGACAGAGCCCAATTTCGACCAACCTTTACCTTTATCGCTAAGAAAAAATTTATAAGAACAATTGCATAATTTTCTATTGTGACGTTAAGTCAGCAGTTTGTAGGGTACCGTTGCGGCGATAGCATATTTTCATAGTACCTGTGCCTATATTTTATATTTCATAGTACCAGTGCTTATATTTTGTGAGTACCTACGTGTATATTCTGTGGCTTCGTGTAGTAGATTTTCTTCCCGCTTTTTTTATACACCAGTGAACACAAGTTGAGCTCGGTTAATCGAAATGCTCTCTAAAAGTTTTTAACGAGTGCCGAAGCATTGTGTGGTGTCCATTGTGTGAAAATCCAGCGGGTTCGTTAAAGAAAATGCAAACGTTTTCGTCGTGTTTTCTTTCCTATTTCCCGGTAAATTTATTAATCGAAGTGTAAATATTGGCGTCAACATGTTGATCAGTAACTCTATGTGCAAACTTATGTCCGTGTTTATTGGTGAGTCGTTTCAATTAATTAAAATTTTAATAGAAATGGAGATAGATTTGAAATGTCTCTAACCATTTATTTTTAAAATTATTTTACAATGTGTTCCTTAATACCTTAAAATACAACTTAATGTATCGTAGTCATCATATTATTACGAAGCTTTTTAAGAAAAAGTTTAATGCATTTGGAAATACATACCTTCATGTTTAGTTTTACTTTAGGGACATAACTTCATTGAAAAAAATTGAAAGTTATGAAGAACTTAAAATAATGATATAACAGAGGTCATCATGTTATTATCATTATTAATAAAACTGTGAGCTTCCGTGCTCCGTTCCAAAAAAAAATGGCACTTTAGATAAAACGTGATATAGAGCCCTAACCGTATGGCGTTATTTCTTCAAAACAAACCCTTGCATAACGCTCTCCTTTTTTATCTATACTTAATATTATAAAGCTGAAGAGTTTGTTTGTTTGTTTGAACGCGCTAATCTCAAGAACTGGTCCGATTTGAAAAAATATTTCGGTGTTAGATAGCCCTGCATTTATCGAGGAAGGCTATAAGCTATATAATATCATCACCAACAGGAGAGGAGCCACGCGGGTGAAACCGCGGAGCGCAGCTAGTCAAGACATAATATTATACACATTGTATGTTGTAATTTTGTAGTTAAATGTGGTAACTATCAAATTTATTTTATTTTATACAATAAATAAATTGAATAGGTGATAAAGTAAACGATAATAACTTACGGATATTTGTCAATTGGAATGTACTATTGTTTATTGAAATAAGTTAATCTCACAAATCAACGGCTGGTGAAAGTCCAATCAAAATCACTACAGCTGTTTCGGGGATTGGTGAGAAGAAGGAAAAGATCTGAAAATAAACTAAAGACAGGACCAGGGCCATTTAAGCTATGATATGATGCTAATTAAAAGTGCTGTTTTTATAATACTGAATTGTGTAAGCATTTCAATATTATATTTAGAATCGAATCGAATCAAATCCTAATAGAAAAAAAAATAGTTGCAAAATATTTTTTTAATATTAAAAGATTGTACAACAGTCAACATGATCATAATGTTGCTATTAATTGTTTGGAATTTAATTAGGTATCGTGTAATCGGCAATTATTTTCTAGTATTGTCATTTATTGTAATGCTACACCATTTGTTGCACTAAAATGGTAATGACTAGTTTTTTATATAATAAATATTATTAACTGCTGTATTATGCAAAAAACTATTAATAGTCATCGAAAATTTAAATATTTATCAATGATGAAAATTGAATATATCCCCGTGTGTAAACCCATAAACTAAATGACAATATTGTTAGTTCAATAGTAAGGTCGAGATCAAATAGGCTTTTATTGTAACCTTAACATGCAATGGAAGTCAAGCGTAATCTGATACCGCGCGTGGATATGGCATTGAAAATACTACACAATATGTTGGGAAAAACGTTAATAGGATTTAGATTTTAGGGCAACCACAGAGGGCAACATTGCTTTATATTTGAGCAAAATTCGGAAATCCGGATCGGTATTTTTCTAGTAAGTATATTATGTAAAATACCTCCTTAATAGCTTTCGCAAAACCTGGCTGAAAAAGAAAAAAAATATTCGGATGTTTTTTTTCGTATTAAGGCGGGAAGGGCATTCGATATTTAAAACTTTGCTACACTCGACTCGTGAATTTAGTTTATTCATGCGCCAATATTTTTTATAGTAGGTACGAGTAAAACGTGACAAAATGCAAGTGAATTGAAAAATATGTTTATAATTTCAGGCGCAGTGCAGGTATGTTTCATGCCAGCGCCCATTGGGGATTGCACAGACTGCTGTCCTAGAAATGACCGCAATGATATAAAATACAGGCTTTTTACTAGGTAAACAATATACCTACTTACTTAAGTACTTACTTTTATACATTTTTTATAGACTAAGAAAGGTTGTTAACTGTTTTATTACATTATTTAGAGAAGTTTTTCCAGCGCTTTATATTCATAGAGGATGTGTATATTATTTTCTAAACGTTATACAAGAAAGTCCGAATAAATCTGTGCATGGATTCAAAGTTCTCACAATCTGTTCTGCAAAGTCATGTGAAGGACACTGCATCATTCATCACAATAACTCAAAGCCTTCGCTACACATAATGCGAACCATTTGTATTCAATTTGTATTGTGATTTATACAAAGGTTACATTCTTTTTACAGTTTATGATAATGAAACCTTACAATAAAATTGTTATGTAGTTTGTTGTATTATGATGATTGCTGGTAGATAATATGAAAGAATCATGATTATGTGCCTATGAAATTGATATTTTGTAAACGATAGTGTAGATTGCTTAAATTCCATTACAATTTGATACTAAGCTAAAAAATAATAAATAGGTACTTGTAAAGTTGTAACAATAAAATAGGCTACTTAGTACCTACTTACTGTAGTATTGTAAGACGTAACTTCTAATTTAATATTTTTGTGGATGAATAGAATATATGTTTTAATTAATTTACTTTTTAGGCCATATTTGCACACACCAGAACTAATCAAAATAGACGATAGTAATTCAATATTACGTACGAGATACAACACAAGTTATCCCACTGTTATTTATTTATTTGGATTTTCCGAAGCTCCCACTGGTGTTAGTACTGTGACTCTAAAGAATGGTAAGTCGGTATTATTATCTTTAATTAGATTTAAAATATAGGTAGGTATGTATATCGAAAAGCGAAAGAACATACACCTATAAAAATCGTCCTTCACAATAAAGAAAATTAGCAAATGTGTGTGCTATATTATAATACTTTAGTAAATAAATAATAGAAACAAGAATGTACCTAATAGCGTCTACTTAAGTTCATTATGTACGGTGAACCAAAACATTTCTTGGTTCCATCTAAAGTTAATTCTTGCTCAGCCTCAGCTTCACTCTTTAGCTAAAGAGTGCTTAATATAAATTGATCTTCAAATACTGAAGAGACATAACAAGCAAACATCGAGCTATCAAGATGTTTCTAATAAAATACTTCCCAACTAAAAAAAGAAATATTAAAATGGATTACTTTGCAAAGTCTAAATAGAAAAAAGTGAAATAAAAGGTCACATCGCCTGCAGCTATCCGTGGTAATGACGTCATCACTTCCGACACAATTTTTATGTGACATTTTCTGGATGCGTTTTTATTCTAGCAGGAATATGAATACAATGAATGTTACATTTCAATATTATATTTTAAAAAATATTTTGCATCCCTAGTAATTGCACAACTAAGTAGTAAGTTATTTATTTAGTGAAAATGTATCTTAAGTCATCAAAATGTATCATCAGTCTCTTCCATTAATTTTAGTATGTAATGTTATTAACACGTTATTATTAATCGAACTATATTAAGCATCATTTGTATAATGTAGATATACCTACTACCTAGATAGTAACCATAGTCCATATCCTAAAACTAATCTAAATCCCAACAACTATTCGCTAGAAGCTATTTGTATTTTATATTTATAGAAAACTTATTTTTTTTTCTTTTTAGCATTTTTAAGCACTGGCAACTACAATTTTATAAGCGTGGACTGGTCCCGTCTTGTCGCATTTCCTTGGTAAGTTTCGAAGATAATAGTTTACTACTTAAATTAGTTTGAATAAAAAACCATAATTACAGTTCAATCTTACATAATCACTTTATTGTCTAAGAATTGTTTATATATTTTGGAGCATTATATCTAGGTGTACACATTTATCAAAACTTGTCAGTTGTGTAGTAGTTTTATAACACTTTACGAGGATTTTTTAAGCGCTTCTAAGCTTTTTATAAAGATGTAGATATCAATTAGTATCTACATTACTATAGTTATAAATAGGTTACTATTTTAAAATTACAATAAATATATTATTAATATTATTTTTACAATTATAAGTGCCGAAATGTCACGTATTCGATAAGTTTCCCGAATCCCAATACCTTTGTTCATAACGAATGTTTTGTGAACCTTTATGAAAGTTCTATGAAATTATACGTTTATCGTGTAGACTAATGGTATTAAATCGTTGTCTAGCTCTAGTATTTTGTACCTTATTCATAGGTAATAGAGTACATTTTCAGGTACGTATCGGCAGTTGAAAATACAAGGTATGTGGCAACTAGGCTTGCTGATTTCGTCCAATATCTGGAGTCTCATGGAACTCCATCTAGTACTATACATATTATAGGATTCTCTTTAGGCGCTGAAGCGGCTGGGTTTACGGGGAAAGAATTGAAGCAAAGAGGATTAATGCTGGGGAGGATTACTGGTACGTATAAAATTGTAGAAAAAGTAATTGAGGTTTATTGTTCATAAATAGGCGTGAAATTTAAATAATTTATATTGATTTAGCTTAAAAGCTCAGTTCAGCAATGATTTATAATTTGGAGAACAATATAATTGTGGTAACACGCATCAGTAATTACGATATTCAAACCCATAATTCAAAACAAACTGGAAATTGAATAATATTCGTTTTACCAAATTATGAAAAGTTAACTAAGGTTTATAGGTACTATAACTTTTTGCTTTAAATAATAATAATTAACTTAATGCGAATTGAATAAATAAAATACGCCTTGTATTGTAATTGTTCTAGTATCTTTATTTATTTAATTTTAATTAACTTGACCACCTTACATTACTTTATCTGTGATATTTCATTTTTCAGTTATTTAAATTGCAATATAGATATTAATTAATAAAATTTTCCTTATACTAAATGTTTTAGTGTCCATAATTTGTTTTATTTATTCAGGTCTAGACCCAGCCTACCCCGGCTATAGTCTATACGACACCGAGGGCCACCTTACCAAAGATGATGCAACATTCGTAGACGTGATACACACTAACCCGGGAGTCTTTGGTTTTCCACAAGCGATCGGTCATGTGGACTTTTATCCTAACCCTGGGGAATGGATACAACCGGGGTGCTGGTTTGACGAGCTTATTAGGAACAGGCAGTTTAATTTTGTTTGTGAGTTTTATGTGCTTTTAACTTACTTTTGTGATAAATGTGAAAGTTTTTTTAGGTGGATTTAGTGTCCTTTTTTTTCTTTTTGGCTTTTTCTCTTTCACACGATTTTGTTGATACATGACAGTGATGTAGATTATTATGTATCAGAATAACCTGTATGCTATAAAAATATTTTCTATTGGCTTTGGATTATATCGCGGGCACTGCTAGTATAGGATATTTCAAAATTGGATAAATTTTCTAGCTGTACCTAAAATAAAGTGGTGAAAAGACCGTGTTCCCTGAATTTTCAAATATTGGATCGAAAATGCAGACGATTTTCCAATGATAATTCATGTTCATAGAAGTGAATGAAGCAGCGAAATACTGCATCAATTATTATTAATTCTAGAAAGCAATTCAAGAAATTCTAATTAAGAATGTCGTTATACTTATTCTAATGAAGATATGGAATATGTATAAATTTATATTTTTTTCAACTTCAAATTTTATATATCATGATTAAAATTTTAAAATAAACAAATGTTCCACACAAACAGCGTTTTTAACCTCTGCTCTAATGAATACATGATTGCAACTCTTAAAACAAGAACTGTTACATAATGCAAAGGCACTGCGACAACCCTAATAATACTTTTTTATCTGGCCGTGTCCCAAATTAAGTAGAATCCGAGCTTTAAGGGTTATCAAAAGACGTAAAAAATGTACAAAGCGTTGGCCTTCATTGTCGGAACGGAACAATGAATTTGCGACCCTTTCGGGAGCGATCGATGTTGTGACGTCACGGATGCTGCAGAGGGTTGGGGGGTAATTACGACCGCGGTTACACTGAACGTTATTATGAGATTGCGGTGCGCTTTCATTGTTTTTAATTAATTAGTAATCACGTTAATTAGCTCATTCGGTAGCCATGTTTTGCTGCAGTTTGTTTTTTGTTTTGGAAATACTCAAAGGTTTAAAATATGGAGTATGCAGCATTCATCGCTTTTAAAAGCACTCGTATAGATACGAAGTGTTTGCGTTGGTTTTTAACTAATTAATTCATTAAAAACCTCACTATTTTCCATATTCAACAAGAAACAAAGTTTGTGTTACGGAAAGTAACAACACATAAACATAATCACATTTTCTATGTTGCCATACTTGAGTCAATTAGAATTCACCCAATTACCTGATACTGGCTTGGTGTGAACAATTTGATTTACCGCGAACCTAATTTCGAAAGGTGAAGGCTTGAACAAGAAATTGGTTTCATTAGCTTCTCGCTGAAGTGGAGAGCGAACACCTATCGCAGTAATGTAGGGTTGGCATGATAATTATTATAAATTAAGTATAATATTTGTACCTAGTACTCATAATTGAATCTATGAACAAAACTTTTACTTGTTTTAATCACACTTTTAGCTTCTATCGCGGGCCTTGAGCGCGGGGACCGAATCCAGAAATTCCGTAACGAAAAGACCTCACGCTCCCCACTCCGACGGGCGGAGGTGTGGCTTGAAGGCATGCTATGCAATAGCTTTACCGCGGCAGTCCCCGAGTGCCACACGTCTTTTTTTGTTATTTTACGTTGAAATCCTATCCTATTATTTATACATACATATTACATGAGGAGATGTACCCAATATTATATCATTGAGAAACAGTTTCAATGCCATATTAAGAATTTAGTTATAATATTGGGAATATTATAATCAAATGTGATCTTTATTAAGCTTGGTAGATTCATATTTTTAATGTATCAAAATATACCTCACTGGAAAGACATAAATAAGGTTATTAAATAAAAAATTCATGGGGTGAACCGTGAAACCCTCGTACCGCGATCCTGTCATATCCGATTTCAATCTTATCAGGCCCTGAGATTGAAGTAATAAAGCTTCCTATGATTAAACATAGCTGTTTATTTTCCGCGATAATACTAATAAAACACTCTTTATACGAATAATCATTCAAATAATCCGATGTATGATCCATTATTTAAATTTAAGTTTGAGTAAGTCTAATTTTATTTAATTCTCATGAACAGGTTACTTGTTTTCGCCCACGCCAGCGCTGCATATAAGACTAGGGAAGCGTGTTTCATACTGATTATCATATTTTCAGCTTTGCAGGGATTAAAATATTAAAACTAGGTACGTGAGAAGAGCTAATGCACTAATAAATCTGCTAGGGAAACATTTGCACGTTTTATGTAAAGTTTATTATATAATTTAAATATATTTTAGTGTACAAATTTTACTATAATATTAATTTGAATATGATATACACTATTTAGATAAACTATCTATTTATTAGAAATTAATAGCATGATTTTTCGAAAGATTTAAATCATGTTTAAATTACGTTTCTTTATTTAAAATTTCTTGTTTACTCAAATGTAGTCACGTATACATAATTCTCAACAAGTCAACAACTTTAAAATCTTTCTAAAACCTTTTTATTTTTAAATAAACCGAACTAATTTGTGCGTGTGTATTTATCTCAAGAGTAGGTAGTATTTTACCATCAGACTCTCAATGACATATTTCAGTACCAAAAAAACAAACACCGAAATCCAATAACAGCAGAAGCAGGCCTCTATTACGTCACGTGTTTGGACATGAAATGCAGGTCCCCTCACTTGGCCCGTTTCCAAAAATTGATCGTCCAAATGTCAATATCGTATTGGGTTATCCGGACTGATAAAGTAGGGCTTTAACTCATAGCTTTGTAAACGAATGGCCCTCATGGGGCTAGGGGCGGAAATTGAAGACCTTTAGCTGTGTTTTGGTAGATTCTGATCATAATTTTTGAATGATAGTAATGTAGGTTATAAATTATAATATAATATGTATGTCAGCTAGAAAGGACAACGTAGCATTTAGTAAAAGTAACCTGCTGCATTTTGTTCGTTAAACAGTTTACTATGTTTATTGTTTAATAATTAAATCACAGCAGTTTGTACTGTAATTTCTGTGTATTCTTTATAATTTACTAGCTGCGCCCCGCGGTTTTACCCGCATGGTTCCACTCCTATTGGTCTTAGCGTGATGATATTTAGCCTATAGCGTTCCTCGATAAATGGGCTATCTAACACTGAAATAATTTTTCAAATCGTACCAGTAGGTAGTTCCCGAGATTAGCGCGTTCAAACAAACAAACTCTTCAGCTTTATAATATTAGTATAGATTGTGTAAACTGTACCTAATGTATTTCAAATATTTGCAAATGTAATAGATGGTTATCAAACACTGTTTCTGAGATTGTTTTTAAAACTATCCAATGCAATGCTCCCCTTATTTCCGCTTCGATTCACACGGGAAATAGGTTAGTTTCAGAGATAAAGTAGTTTTGTATCTACTCTTTTATTTAGTCTGGATACAAACATGATATGGTCCGAGCTTTTGTGAACTTGTTATACTTTAAGATAAGTTCCACTTCGTTTTCCTTTCGATATGAAGAGAGTAGTAATATAAATATTATTAATGGTTCCATTTAGTATACTTAAATAATAATTTATTTTAGTCGTAGATAATACCATTCTAACAACACTTAAGTAATTCTTTCGAATATTCTACAAGGCAAATCTTTTAATTCAAAGCCAATTTAATTATTTTCATACTCGTAATTAGCCTAGATTAGGACACAACGTACAGTCAGTACTAATGCATTTTGGCTACGTTGTTCAAATATTACGAAAAAGTCTTATAGATAATATGTTAACATAAGCTATAAAAACACAATCAATTTCCGCAGATGGTTGCAGCCACAACCGTGCGTGGCGGCTTTTCGCGGAATCCTTACACAATCCCTGGGGATTCCCCGCAACCGTTTGTAACGAGTGGAGGAATGATTCCTCCTCTTGTGGGTTTACTATTGATGGCTATATGGGATACCAGGCGCAGCCGTCGTGAGTAGTAGTTGTTTATGCTTTTAAGATTAGACTGAAAGTGGAATGATAAGCTTTTGCTGGGTATATTGGTTGTAGATAATGCTGTACGATCCAAGGTAGGTTGTTCAATATAACCTGTCTTTTGATCTTACACATAGAAACATCTATTGTGTAGTCTTTAAATTTTAATTACATTTCAAATTTAATTTAATATCTATCTGTTTCTTTAGAACTTCCTACAATAATTAATGTAATTCTTTATTCTTGTCTGCTGTTCTAAATTATAATTTCAGGTATCCAGAGAATCGTATCATTTCATTTCGTTTGTCTTTCATTGTTACTGTTACCTACGTTAGCGTTATGAGTATTGAATAAATAATTACTGCGTTCTATTATCACATAACGTTGATTGCTCACACTGATTGCATTTGTAGACAGACCCATAACACTGGCTAGGTCAATATTTGCGGTCGCTTTACGACCACGCATAAAGCACGTACGGATCATGAATTCACTTGTCTCGATAATAAAACTGACTTAGGGTTGCAAGTAAATGTTTAGTTACAATAGGATTTGTTTTACTTTTGTTTCAGTTTGAAATTTCCTCTTGGATAAATACATTTTACATTTAAATGCTCTGTTATAATTGTAGCCGGCAGTGAAACGCTTTCGGCAAAATGTTCGAAATATTGAGCTAAATAATTATGGGCATTGTTATTTAAATCCATTGTGCAGTGCTTTATTTTAAAATGTTTCGTAGTTGTGCGCATAATGAAATGAATATTTTTTTTATGTTTCAGGTCTTTTGGAAAACTTTACCTAGCAACAAATACGCGTCCACCTTTTGCAAGAAACGGTCCATAATATTCTGGATCTGTCAAGATTCATCGAACATGAAAGTCGAATGCTTCTTATTCAAGATGGTGTTGTTGATAAAGTGAACTAAACAGTAAGAACTTTTCAAAATGTTGTGTAAAAATGGTCAGTAACAATTTTGGCTACATTGTTGAAGTTGTATTTTTATATTCATGTTACATTTCGTTTTCATTAATTCATTCCATCGGAAAAAATGCATCGCATATTACATCACATATAAATAATTTCGCATATCCTGTGCGTATCCTTTGTATAACGATCAAATATAATAAAAAGGTACGTATTACCTACTAGGTACTGTCTGCATTGTGTGAAAAGTGAAAACGACTTAGGAGATTAAATTATCATGGCTAATGTGTAGCAATGTACTGTAATGGGAATAGTCATTAGCGATAGTATAAATGAAAGAAAGTATTTAATAAAAAACAATTTATTAACGTTTTTTTCATTTACAATTTTTCCTTTTCCTCTTTTTTTAAACATCACATTAACAACAACGACTATGGCAAAATTAAAAGATGAGTCGGAAACTTGAAATGAAATAAAAACTTCTTCTGGAATCTTAATTCTGAAACCTTGGCTTTACTTGATCGAGTTATAATATTTGATGGTAACAATCTTCTACATGGGAGTACGTTTTTTTATACATAAAGTGCGTTTTAGCAGCCACTTTTCCGCTTGATATTTCTGCACACACTGTATCTTCGTACCACATCATAGCTTGTTTTACATTTTTGGTCAGGTGGGTAAGAGCATCGTCCATTAATTCTTTTTCTATATCATTCATATTGCATGGTAAATCAAACTTCTCTACGATGCCTTCATGATTTATTAGCACATCAATTGACATGAAACTGTAGAAAAAGTGTTATTTTAAAAGCAGTTATTGTTAAAGAACTAAATATGATGCTATTTTTTGCAACAATCATTTTTCATAATGATAAGTATGGTGACAGAAGAAAATCTACTTTAATAGTACTTAATTGAAAATAGGAAAATTCAAAATGTAAAAGCACGTAGTAACAGCAAGGATTTATAGTCTCTTGGGGCTCGATTGAGATGCGAAAGTCATACCGTTTACTATTTCACCGAAATTGAAAAAATCTGAATTTCCTGCGGAAACAAACATATGGGTTAAGTTTGTGCTTTCATAAATTTACGAAATATAAAGAAAGACGTCTAAATTTTCAATACTACATTACTCGAAGTACATAATAAGAATAAATAAAACATAAAAAGGAATACATCCAATAAATTTAATTCAAAACCAACAATAATCACAGAAATTTAACAAACAATAAAGACACACAAATCAAATATTCGCATAAGCACAGTCATCAAAACGCTGGTAGTCTCTCCGTTTGAAAAATTGTGTCTGGCATGTGTCCAGTCGGCCAGACGAACTGCAATACTTGCAATACCAGTCGTCAACCATGGCTTGCTTCTGACACAGTTCGTTCAACGCTAAATTCAGTAGAGTCACTTCCGTATCAGACATTGGCGGCAACCCGAGACTCTTCAAGATGCCCGTTTCAACTATCTCCACGGTATTAGCGATAAATCTGAAGATAAACAATCTTCTGTTACTGATATCACCGAGTTGGCAAGCACTGCGCGATAAATTTTAATGTCATTTAGTTAAAACGTCGGGATTATACAGCAAGAGCTTCCTCGCTTTGACCGTTGCCATATAATATATGTATTATATGTAAACGCGAAATTGGATATTTAGTTGGTCTTGTAAAACGAATCTAAATGAATTGAATGCTATGATGATGTACTTTTTTATATGAGTACATTAAATCAGAATTAGTAGAATGCGTAGGAAGATAAAATGTCTCGTGTCTAATATCTTACATTTTGTACGGAGATTTTTTTTCAATAATTACCTGGCTGGCGAAATGACTTGTCTAGCGTCCGTTTCTACGAAACCCGTAACCCTTGGCACGTCTTTACTTAGTAATGCCCAGGCTACTTTAGTCACTAGGCCGGCAAGAGCATGAGCTTCACTTAGCTCAGAAGCTTTTAGACATTCCCCATCGCATCTAGCAACTGCGGCTGGAGCATCACGTACAGTTTCCGTCATCATTAGTGCATTTTGCTGAAAGTGAACTTATGAGAGCTAATTGGTGTAACTGAGCGAAGTACTTAGAATGTTTGAAACGCATTAACTAATTTTACGGAAACGAAACTTCCAGTAAAAGAATTAGGAGACGAATTTTTAATGTGGTATGGCACAACAACGTGAACTACGCAAACACATTACGTACCTAATTTGCTACTTTACACATTACGTACCTAATTTGCTAAATGATATACATAACGACCTCTCTATTTTAATAAAAGATCAACAAAATATAAGTCGATGTCTATATCGGCTATAAAGTTACCTTAGTAAAATCGAAATATTCAACCGCCTTTGAGAACAAAGGTACCAAAGCACGACCTTCAGTGCCGCCAACGCAAGGCACCCTTATATAATATGGTTCTAGAGAAAGAGCACGAGCAGCGAGGGTTGTGGCCCGCATTTCTTGAACCGCTAATGATCCCATGACCTTTCTTGGGTCATACCACCCTGTTTCTTTAAGCGTCTGTAAATTAGGTACTTATATTTTCAGCTGTATTTGCAAGTCATACGTAATAGAAGACTAAAATTTAGGCTGCCATTAGAATGTCTTTTTATTTCTTACAGCACTTGAGAAGTGTAATTATGAAGCATCTTAGGTCCTGATCTAAGACAAATAGTATGTCTTATATTTAGCATTTACGTTACAAGGTTTAAATGTAAAAAATAAACGAGGTCAGGGATGGAAATTATGCCGCTGTATATGTTAGAAAACTGCTATAAAAAGTTATGCTAAGAAGTGTCTTTGCTTATGCATAGCACAACATCAACACAATACCTGACCTTTGAAATGTCAAGTAGCTTTTAACCAAGTACTGATTCTCAACATAAAATAGAATCTACAATTTAGATTTTATCCGATCCATTATGAATGCTGAGTAAACAATTTACTTTTACTGTTGTATTAAAGGAAGCAAGTTCAAATGATAATTGGACATGCCAATACAATGGTTCTAACAATTTTTATTTATAGTTGATTGTTCCAGATTTGCATTTATTTCTTAGTACATGTTTCATATTTGCTTCGACATTATTAAACTTTTAGTAAACACAATAAAGAATCATGATGAATAATTAATTTTAATGGTCGCTTAAATGTGTTTTAACTTATTTACATAACTCTACATACATCAAGACCTCTAATGTACTGGTTTAACAAAGCGACAAAGAACAGAAGAAGGCAATATACAATCTTTAAAAAGTAGGTATTAAGATATCTAATCACAAGACGACACCGATAAGGCAATTCAATTAGGTACGATAACATCGAGAGAGCGGTAAGTTTCACACCATTTGACTCTATTGGCTATTATTGCATCCGATCGAATGCCAATCTATGGGACAATTAGTTCATTATTATATTGTGAAAATACATCAGGTCAACATGGAAAAATTGGGATAAGCAATTGTAATATATTAATCAGATTGCTAATTGTTTTGCGTTGGAGAAATTTAAAAGAAATTAATTTAAGTAAGAGATTAGCCAAGAGTAAATAGAAATGATCTAATCAAAAGATTTGAGAATGTAATGAATATTTAATGGTAAAAGAAAACAAAATCAGCTCCGCTGTAATATCACAAATAAGTAGCTGGCGGCATTGTTTTTAAAGATGCTTTGATTAACACAAATAAATAAAATCGAAATGGTCTTTAAGGCAAATTAAATCTTTATACGATTAGGAATATGAAACATATTTTGATGGGAAAAATGGAGACAAAAGGCAAAAATTTCAAAGTAAATTTATGACAGAGGAAAAATATTTCATAGCCAAAACATTAATAAATTTTACTAAAAGTAAATAGAATGTTGGAGGCATTTCCTTTTCGTATGAAAAATTGCGAGTCACTTGGGACGTTAGAGTTGAGGCAGTGAAATAAACTTTAGTCTCTAGGCTTTTATTTCTTAAAGGATTAATGACAATTTTGTGCAAGAACATAATTATGGAGGTAAATTTTATAGATAAGTAGTTCCATAGTGAGATAATTTAAAAAAGAAAGCATAATAAAAAAAATAAGCTGTTAAAGTTGGAGGCAAAGACAAGACGTTACATCGTAATAAAACCATAGTATTTCTTCTTAGCTTCTTCAGAGCCCATATTCGTGATCTTAATAACGTTATATTTATTGGAAAAACAACAAGCATCGAGCCAATAAAGTGTTAAATGTTTATGACTTCCCACTAAGCTACGTTCGTAAAGTTTGACGTTCTCGTCAAAGGAAAATGTTAGAAAACAGAAAACGTGGAAAGAGATTATTTATAAGTGACGTTAAAAAGTAAAAGATGATCTGTTACTTAGAAACAAGTAAGGAAGTATAATTAATCAATACAAGGAATATTTCTTGATTATCTTGATAAGGAAACAAGAATACTTCGAATCGACTTACTTATGAGAACAGCGATCTGAAGAAAATACATTTTACACAGAACAATATATGTAGGTATAGGTAGTAAAAGTAAAACATTATATAACGATATTGAGGATTCAATACAATTTTGTATTGTCTTAATTGATCTACTTCCCTTAAATTGAAAATGTGCCTAATATTATCTTGTGCCAACGATGTTACACTTTGTTGATACTACACTTTGTCAATGTAACAAGAACCATGTTTCATATAAGATATGTAAGTTCTACGTATAAATTTTAGATATTAAAATAAAAAACATATACCGCTGTAACCAAGGGCACCATGCAGTCTATAGGCGTGGCGCACACGATGATAAAGGCTTTTGGACATTCGTGTGCGATGGCGTCCGTATACCTTTTCACCAGGGGAGCGTTGTAGCAAAACCTCGTGTCCATTGGTAGATCTTGACTAACGTTCGCGTTCTCCAACATTAGTACTATGTCCGAATTCTATGTGATATAAATTGGTATTAATAATTTATTTTTACTTGAAGAGTCGTCTACCTTTTAGATTAAGACGTGGTAGGATTGTCAAAGCGCTTAATTGAAGCTAAACTGGAATATACTAGAGCAAAATCATGAAAAATATTTGTTCATAATGTGACGTGGTTTTTAACATACATGATGATTAAAAACTGTTAAGACGTATATTAAACAAATAAATATTAATCCCACAATCATAAAATTTAACCACAAATACTTAGTCGTAAATATAATTAGATAAATCCATAGAATGCTAAACGCATAACATAGAATATTCCTCCTATAATTCCTGTGGAAGCTCGAAATTGTTAAAATGATTTATAACCATCGTTCAATGGAAACATTAACGACACCATTACGGGTCAACAGCATTGACTGTTGCCAAGGGTGTGGTGTTGCGTGACGACCAATAAGTTCTTAATCACCCATGTGCTCTTATTTGGCTATTCATCACGCTATAATTTGCCCGCTTTCTATATGAAGGTTTGGATAATGTTATGAAAAATTGAAGGTTTTTGTGAAGTGTTAATATTGAATAGAAAAGAGTGATTTTTAAAATAAAATATATATCTATTATGTAATATGAAATAAAGGCAAGAATTTGTAGTTATGTTACTTTGCTTACTGTTTAAAATAACAAAAACCTTCTTTGAATAACTCTAAAAGAAAAAGTAGTTAATCATGATGCATATTACTAGTAAATAATAATACATAATATCAAATCTAATGAACAGTGAAGATTGGAAAATAAATTAAATATCGCTATTACGCCGCGTCGAGGTCGGATTTCATTGCTTGTATTACAAATTGAAATTAATAAAAATAAAGCGAGAACAATATTGATCTCGGTTTACAAACAAATTTCATCACCTAGACTGTTTACAAACTCTGGCTTCTGTATAATAATGTAACTTAATTTAGTGTTAATTAATATAAAATAATTAATTAATATAAAATATCTAACGTTTCCAAATACTTAAATAAACATAAGTGTACGAAACATATTGTTTCTTTTTGTGAGAGCATATCACACTTTTCCTCGCTAAAGTTGCAGGAAAGCTGTAAAACATTTGAGTGACAGCGATCACATGCAATTTTAACTACAAAATATTTTAGGAAACAATTTCCATTATGCACAACAACGATAGCAGTTTGGAGACAATCTACATTCGGGTGAAATTTAGCGTTCAAAAGTGGGCTTTAAAATAGCTTACTATTGTTCGTGGTCTAAAACGCGTTAAGTCTAGGTATTTAAATAAATATTAACTCTATCTTTAAATATTGAAAAAAATAACACATCATGTATATTACGTATGATACATGATGTGTTATTTTTTTCAATATTTAAAGATAGAGTTAATCGTAAATAAAACAAGTATCTGATTTGAGCAATAGGAGTATAAAACGTGGTATAACAGAACACTACCCTAGTATCTATTAATTATCTGTGATAGAACTCTACCTTCAATACAGCTTCAATAATCACAACATGAAAACTCTGTCTCTGTCTATAAATCTTTCAGTATTGAATTGAAAGTTAGAAAAAATATATTTTGTTCAAGCATTATCCTTTCATTCTCAATTATTTAATTTCCACATCACACATGGCTTAGTACAATATGAATTGTTACTATGTGGTCTCATTCCAACACTCAAGTGTGCGCCTTACCGGCACGTCAGACTATTGTTGAGAATCCACACAGGGTTCCAACTCTAACTCAAGGTTCAAGTACCTACTCTTTTCGCCTGCTGAGTGTTAAAGAGAAATGTTAAACAATAAAAACTTCCTTTACTTTTATTACCAGGAAATGCATTTTTAAAGCTTTTAATTCATATGTAAAAAGACGCGCGTGTTTTCATCATCTGTAAAAATGTCATAAGCGCGGGAAGTTTTTTTTTTATTTAACAAGCACAGACTAAAATGACAAGTTAGGTACGTAATAAATTGTGATAATGTTCAAGTAATATTGTCACTGAATGGACTAGAAACTAGTTTGCCCCGTGGAAAACTAAACAACAACCAGACAGATTGGCGTCGTAGTCGTAACAGACATCTTTTATGTAACAGCAAAATGATTTTACGGTACGGTATTTATTTTTTTAGCCTGTGGTGGTGTTTATGTAGAGCTAGCTAGTGTTATTTTTATTCTATATTAACTAGGAATAAATAGCTATAGTATTTGAAATGAAATGGTATTTATAATTTGTGATCGAAAATAAACGGATGCAATTAAAAATGTATTTTTATTCTATTTCATTGTTATCAATGTTATTTTAGTCAAGCTTCTGGGATTTATTTTGCCTATGTTTTATACAAATTACATTGAAATATTTCAAATCAACAAACCTCATTTAATTGAAAAAAGCTCCCAATATCAATGTAAAAAAAATATGCATGTAGAAATAAAAAAGTTTGTGTCTTTAACACCAGGCATCAAGTCGTAAGTCGTAACTGCTACATAAAAAAATAGTTTTCAGCCTGTACAGTAAAGAAGCTAGGCAGCTTTTATTGATTTGTCGGGTTATTGACCGAGCAGTCCTTGCAAACAATATGCATGAATGGGGAATGAATTATCGACCTAAGCGATAAGTTCTGTTAGTGGCTTGTATATTACGAATTTTTCGAAATAACTCGTCATAAGTGTGTTTTGTTAAGTCTCAGCTTATTGATTATTGTAATGCGTGCTATTTATTCGTAGAAAACTATGATTGAAAAAGCTTTTACGTTAATCAATTTGTAGGTATTAACAAAAAGTCCCCCAAATATAAAATTGCTTTAGGTAAGTATTTCATCGATGGAGATATTTGGAAAGCATTAAGTAATAAGATGCATCATAATAATACATTATATATTATGTATTTTAGAAATCTATTCCTTATCCTTTTCTTATAGATTAGTGTTATTTTAGTTTCATCGTTTAATTGTCAACAACAACAAAGTTCTATTTTGCTATCATAACTGCTTTGCATAAGACCAAGTTTTTCCTTCGCTGAAACGAAACTTGCGTCTTAACGTTCTACGTTCTAATTTAACTTTAAAACTGAATTATTTAATTACCCACGTTAATTGGCAGTAGTTTATGTTGAAATGTGCAAGTTAGACCCAGTTCGGAAGTCGAGTGCACTCGCAGATATGTAAATTTTAAGGTTACATAAACTAGGGTATGTATTAGCCATTTGAATATGTACTTGTGGAAATTTGACGAAATTCGTTAGTAATGAAATATCACGGATGTTTTTTTTAAATATGTGTTTTGAAACTGAATTATATGAATGGTTATTTATAATGGAAAAGTGATATGATTGGTTATTTACAAACACATTCCTCGCTACACATCTTCGCAAATTATTCATGACATGTAAAATGAAGTTACCACCCTTCAGTGAAAACAAAATCGATAGGAAACTTCACACTAATAAAACGTAACAAGGAAATTAAATTACACAAAATAAAAATAATAAAAACCTGTAAACAACGCTCTAGTTCGTTGCAGGCGCAGCTGAAAGCCTCGACCATACAGTTTGTGTCTATATACCTCAAGTCTTCAGCCACTTGGAAGATATTCCGATTGCAATCCATACTCGGTTCGTTCGCTTCGTATAAACGCAATCTGAAATCCGTGTGACACGCTCTGAGATTGCTAATTTGAATATCAAAATAGGTGTGCATAAGAAGGGCGGGAAAATAACGAGACGGAAAGATCGTCTAAATATGTTAAAGTGGAGGAAATTTTAAAATAATTGTAGATGGTAAAATAATTAATTCACTGGCTTTTAAGTTTGTACGGAAGAATAAAAGGACAGCGAAATTTTAAAGAGAGGATTCAGCACTTTTAACGCAAGAGTTAATTTGCCATTATATCCAAACTCCGAATAAATGGTAGAAAAAGAAATTTCACTGAGTCATTACTTACCAGGTTTTAAACCTGATTAGCAACAGTTTAACGTTTATCAATTAAACTAGAAGGCTGTATAATTTAATTACTGCCGTAATTCACAGAGGCTTTGTATCATTACACATCTGTTTCGTAATAAAGGTGATAAACGGGAGAATAAATGTTTAATAGCATAATCAATACTGCGATGTAATGGGCTGCGTAGGAGCCATTAAATCTGGTACTAAAAATCCTAGTACGGTCCAGTCGGAGCCGTAAAAAGTTTATTATTCAAGTGAATGGTCTGCATTATAGTAGCTTTGTTGATGAAAAGATGATGATAGATGCTTTCGTTGGATGGATGTAATAGACTTGATAGTTTGTTTACAGGAGACAAATCAAAAGAGAGAGTTATTTTTGGTTATAAATGATATTTTGATGGAAAGAGCGTTCGTTGAATAAAGTATCAATAACTCTCAATTACTACACTCTCTCTGTGGCAGCCTGCCTTATTAATAGATTTAGTTAAACCATGTATGACGGCTATTTCAGTTAAATTATCCAATACATATTTACGATGATAATAATAAACCGATAAGTCTCTATTAGATAAATACGATTATCCCAAAAGTAACAAAGCGAATACGCAACTAGAAATACTTGGACGATATCAGTGATCCAGCGTTTCGGCAAATGTTTATCTTTCATCCGTGTTTGGAACAACCCCGATGGGAACTGAACGAGATATCTTCATGGGCCGTGTAATTGGAGGCAGGGGATGACACGTTTGTGATACTTTTCTTATAAAAATATGATCTGGGTGAGCGAGTTTGGACGGTGTTTCGGCTAATGTGTTTTGGGTAAACGATTTTGTGGAATAATGAAGGAAAGAGATAAATTGAAGGGAAGTTTATTTGCAGGTGACAGATAAATGTAATATTTTGTATGCTAATTTGGAGAAAACTTTATAAAAATGTCTGTTTCGGGGATTAAGCTTATAAGCTTTTGCTAGACCAGAATTTGAGATTTACCTTAACAATCTATTTGAATAAAACATACGTAATTCATTAAGGCGAAGTAGAGTTCGATTTGTAATAAAATATAAACTTACTTCTTTATACACGGGCACTGTTTCAGCAACAAAGCAACATACTGCCCTAAGGACGTGTCCGCACCAAGCACCGATACTTGGACGCTCGGCCGAGGCGCCGGCATTGGAGGCACCGGCCTGCTCGGTGCGGGCAGGGCCTTAGGCTCAGGGGGAACGACCTCCTTGCAAACTTTCTCTTTGCATGTAATGTCACGAAATGGCGCTGCAGTTGACATTAAACATGAGTTAGAGGTTTTGAAGTACAAAATTGTGAGGTTCAACGTTGTAAATGTACTCTTATTCTCATGATGTTTAAAGACTTATTTTACAATCTGATCCTTTTATTAATCTGTAAATGGAACGTCCCAGTTTACATTAACTGAACATTTTATATGGCCAATATATGAATAGTAAGAAGTAGACATTCTAACGCGCGTTTCTTCTTTGTGCTCTTCACAATAATACACTCTATACGCAATATTCTTTTGATCAATATATATTATATTGTATTCAAAGAAAATAAATTTGATTTTGCCGAAACCTATGTCTACGTTATTTCCTCAATTTCCGTGCAATATCAGACTACATTTCGTATCATATATCTAACTATACCTATAAATTATACTCCATTATATTTATATGGCTTCATGTTTGTCGGAGTATGAATATTCTGCTAATTTGAGAACGAGATTAAGCCAATTTAGTTTGCTACAGGAGCCGAGTTAAACATTTTAATTGCTCGTTTTCATTTCCTAGCTTTGACGACTCAGAGCACAAATAGGTCAAGATTTATTGGTTTAAAATATGCCTATTTCATATTAAAATAATAACATACTGCCAAAATTGGTTCCACCCTCGATTATTTTTAACTTGATCTTATGTAAGATTCCTCCTTTCTTCTTTTTTCTTCTCTCGCAAGGGACGGGATCTTTTGGTATATCGACTTCCGCTCGTCTACATCCATCATCTCTTTCTTTAGCATAACCCCTGTAAATGGATACAGTATTGACCAACAATCTCGAGGACATTACGCCGGACCATATTCCTTTTGTGGCAAAGTTCACGGTTGATGAAAACATTTGGAAAATTTTCAGTCGGTTAATTGTGATGTAATATTTTTTTGCTTAAAAATTGTTTAAAACATTGTTGTCCGAAAATTTGAAATGGAATGATGGAAATTTGATAACATGACATTGCTTTTATCCACAGAGAAACTGAAAAAAGAGTTTAGTAACATCCCCGAAGGGTGTATATAAACATATTTTATTAAGCTTGTAAAAATATTAAATTGTTTACAATTTTTCTTTTGCATAGTTTCACCCGCAGTCGAATGCCCGGCAAATAGCAGGTAATTTATTTAAAATCCGTTTCGTGGTCTTCACGTGAATGATTAACAAACATGGATGAACCATTGTTACATCTCATTCGTTTTTATAAGATTAGTAGTTAAGTAGGATTAGCTGCGCCCCGAGATTTCACATGCGTAATCTCGAGTGCAAGCATAATCCATATTGGAAGAGCGTAATGCAAGCTGCATAAACATACAATAAAAGAACAAATCAATACATCATGACATACCTACTTAATTTTCTTTTCGAAGAATTTCCATTAAGAGTTCCATCTCAAGCACCTATCCCAAAAAATCAATATACATAATAACATCAGTTACAGGCCTTTAAGCTAAGAGTCTTCAGCCTAATCGGAACTCTCAATCACCACTCGTCCAAAGTATACCTACTTAGGTATAATGAGCAAATATTTACTCTTATATAAACAAAGGAAAAAAATGAAAACAAAATCAAAGACAAAGGTCTCGAGTTTAATTGACTCTCAAACTCTCTAGAACACTCCATATGATCCAATAAAACGAGATCACTATAAATAGGCTCTATGTTTCCAGTTTATTATTAGGATCGATCTTGAAAAGGGGAGTGCAACGGTCTACCTTGGCACTGCGGTATTTTTAGTGCATCTATTGTAGGTTTGATAGTATTTCTAAATTTATTCGTAGGCCGTTTTAGGTAACATTTGTGGATATTTGAAAGTACTAGACATTCTTTTACTCGACATTTCCGAGTTTTTAGAGATTTGAGTTTAGAGTTAGAGCGGGCGCGCACGAGCAACTTAGTTGCCCGGCAACTATTTTGTCTCTGTCGCTGTCTCCTCGCAAAGTTTTGAACGATGCGCACACGAAAGCGACAGCAACGCAACTTTTTCTTTAAAATTTTCTGCATTTATCAACATGGATTTCGAAGAGACGGTTGTGGTCTGTGCTCTTGTCCTTAGAAACCGAAGACGTTTTTAACGAAGTTATTTTTATTTAATACTTTTTAGTGTATTTTTCAACACGAATCAAACGAGCCCAAACTCGATAAAGTTGAGTCAAAATATTACTAAGTTCCTATGGCCACCTTCCGATTCCATCATCAAATCAGCTCTATGTCATGATAATGTTTCATCGCTATCCAATTTACATACGTATACAAAATTTCAGTTCAATCGGTTACCTGGAAATGAATCAAAGTTACTTGCTACATTTCAATTAAGTCATCGAGATCAGACAAAAATGCTCACAAAATAAAAACTACTGGGCTTATCCGAATAAATTTTATGGGACCAATCCCACACCATTCTGCATCAAACAAAAAAAGAGTCACGAAAATCGGTTCAGAAACCTCGGAGTAATCGGTGTACATACATAAAAAAAATATACCGGCCGAATTGATAACCTCCTCCTTTTTTTTGAAGTCGGTTAAAACTACTGTGTACGAGAATAAATACGTTGACATAAATACGTATTATCGCTACGCCGGTTACGCGGCAACTGGCCGGCGGCCGCCGACAGGCAACATTTTTGTCGCCGTGCGCGCACTTGCATTGAAACCAATAGATAGGGCGACAGTTGCGTCGCGGGCTTGTCTCCGAACCCGCGGACAAAAAAGTCTCCCGGGAGTTGCGTCGCTACGTACGCGCACTTTCATACTAGCCCATGGCTGGAGAGACAAAATAGTTGCGGAGACAAAATAGTTGCGGAGACAAAGTTGCTCGTGCGCGCTAGCTCTTAGAGCCAGCGCGCACGAGCAACTTTGTCTCCGCAACTATTTTGTCTCCGCAACTATTTTGTCTCTCCCACCCATGGGCTAGTACGAAAGTGCGCGCACGTAGCGACGCCACTCCCCATACAATTGATGGGAGAGACAAAATAGTTGCGGAGACAAAGTTGCTCGTGCGCCCTGGCTCTTAGTGGTTAGAGGCTCCTTTTATTACTTGTTTATTTGTTTGTTTACAGAAAGGTTAAATTTGAACTGCTCTTTGAATAACCAAGTCGCGTGTAAAGCTCGCTAAAAGCACGTAAACTCAAGAGATTATTTTGTTTTGTTGCGTTATGTCTACCGTTTGATAAACTGTTTCCATTTAAACCTTAAAATGTTTCGGATTTGTTTACCTGTCTAGACAGGCTGTTATGCAACGTCGAAAACTTTTAAAACTCAGAGATTTGTACATTTTTCATGAGTAGAGAATATATTTTGTGAACGTAGTGGGTCGTTTATCAAAGTGTCCGAAATCGCGTGCCGAAAAATATCGTTTCATTCGTTGGTTACCATAACGTATCTAATTAATATTTTGATGATCGTACATTTCGGAGTTTTAGCACAGTATTACAATATTATGTTTTAGTATTAAGGGTGAATGTATTTATATATAAATTAATAAATTAAGTTCCTTAGGCGATAAATTACGAGGGAACCATAACTTCATCGGTCATTATTAAAATTAATATTTTACTTTAACTGCATTTCAAGCGACTGAAGGAGAAGGATTTCAGTTATCTTATCATCTATTGCAAATTCCAGTTAATTAAATCCATATAATCTATTTGAGATTGGAATCAACGATACATTTTGTAGATGCTTAGAGGGTCTAATAGCAAGGAATCTTATGCCTTTTTTTATCCAAAACACACATAAATTTTTTCTAGCAATTTATATTCGTTAAACAGCCCTACCCACATGACGTCCATACTACGTATATGCACGCCTTGATAGCATTTCTGAACGATTTCGCGAAATTAAATGACGTGGGATTAAGACGTCACTAGGAGCGTGGGATTAACGTCTGATCAATTCTTGGGTGAACTAAGTTTCTTGTAAAAATATGCAAATGCTTTTCGTATTCTTAAAGGATTAAATGGCGCAATTATAGCTGGCAGTTAGGATTAAGTTTCACGGATAAAGAATTTTGTTTGAAAATAAGCTATTTTCCGATAGGGTGGTAAAGGTAAAACCACAGTATTACAATATTTCCTAAATACTGTGGTAAAAGTATGTTATGAGTACGACAAACCAAAAATGCTTCTAAGAGAAGTCTAATTGAATAAATAAATTTTTGAGTCTGAGTTTGAGTTTAAGACTCATAAAATCAACTTACTCAGTGAGAATAAATTGTTGTTTTAATGCTTGCTGAATATATTATTTCAATTAATTGGACTGGGCACTGGATTGAATATGGAATGGTTTATTCGCTTAATTGCTCCAGTTTTATTGAGGTTAAACTTCTTCGATGAACAGTATTGTAGTTAACTTGCATCAGGGAGTTAATAATTCAGATATGAAGAGCAGCTTTAAATTATTGGTAAAGTATGTATATCTATGTGCCTAGTATCGTAGGTTCCAATAGGTTATAACAGCGCTACGTAGGAGTCGTATTTATCTAGGTAATATAAAAGCTGTACGCGCCATTAGCACGATTATTTCCAATTCTTTCTAGTGTTATCTCTGTTTTTAAAGCTGCTTACCATTTCTTACATACATTAATCTTATCATTATGGGTTTTAGTTGGAGACTCTTCTTTGATGTATGAAAGGGTTTAAAACGTTTTAAAATACTTTAAAATACTTACATAATGTTTTTCAAACGTGAAATGATAAAATTCTAAGCGCTCTTAGGATATTGATAAGCTTTTCACGAAGTATAAATCAAAACTTCCCCATTGCTTAGGTTTATTGTATGAAGGTCCCTTCTAACGAAATAAGAACATTTAATTCTATATATTATATGAAACAATTAATATTCGGGTGAAGGTTAGCAGCTAGGATAACCTTTTTAATGCTAAGCTTTCTGAGTCACAGTACATCACGGTCAGGGCACATCGCGTGCGGCACACCCTGTGACGAAATATGATTAAATATATGTAGTATTTTTGCGCTTTATTTCCTACGCAATTATATATAAATTAGTATGTTTTGAGATAACATTGTAGGTAATGTTACATACGTAATTAATTACTCCAGAAGGACACCTATGTCTAAATTACTTACGATTTTGGTGTTAAGATGCATAAGCTCGCGCTCAGTGACTCGACGCCTCGCGGTCTCCATTTGCTGCTGACGGTACTGGTTGTACTTATACAGCAAATACATCCCGGGAAGAGCCAGTACCACAAACGGGCGCATCAAACTAGACGTGGTCGGCGCGCGTTGCGGCATCTTCGCATCATTCTTCACTTCCTTTGCTGACCGTACAAACTGATCCGAATTTTGTTCACCAACATTTTCAAGCACAGACTATACAATAGCACAGATAATCACTAGTTCTATCAATGGAAGAACTATATAACTATTTTAGCACGTTCGTTCGCTAGTACCTACTACGGGGTTTTTTAATAATATTGCTTTATTAATAGACCTTAATATTTACACGGCGACGTTCATTATCATTTTTACAACCTGAAACAAAAGAAAATGGTTTTGTTATTACAGGATTTACAGGGCATTTCTATATAAATTCAAAGAATTGGTAAAATCTGCGTATTTTCCTTAAATTCTGCCTCTCGCAATTTTTCTTTTCGTGGATTATAAGAGAAATGTTAAAAATTTGACTATCAAATCTTGTTTAATCTGTAGCCTACGATTGATTCGATGTGCTGGCTTTAATTGGTTGATGAATGCAATTTCTCGGCAAAAATAGACTGTAAGCATGAGAATTAGATGATTGGCGGGTTCCTGGTGTTAATAGCTTTTAAAGTAGGATGAAATGTCAGATTCTTTACGTAAGTTTTTTATGATGCAAATTTGTAATGTACCCATGGTCTTCATAAATATTTGCTGAATATACTACAAAAATATTCAATAATAATAAATGAAAGCAGTCATAATTTATAAAGCTTAATTTTTTTTCCATTTACAATTGGAGAAGATTAATTATCCATTCTAGGATACTGAGTTTAAATTTATGACTTATATCTATTACCTACTAGCTGGGCTCCGCGGTTTCACCCGCGTGTCTCCGCTCCTGTTGGTCTTAGCGTGATGATAATATGGCGAGCCTTGATCAATGAATGGGCTATCTAACACCGAAATATTTTTTCAAATCGGACCAGTAGTTCCTGAGATAAGCGCGTTCCAACAAACAAACTCTTCAGCATATACTATATCTACTACATATATATCGGTCAAACTTCACAAACTATTTATTATAATATGTATAAGTATGTATATTTAAGACACCAGACATCTAATTTAAAACCACGATAAATCATGCACATCTTTAATAATCCTATACAAATGCTTGAATCAAACGACATTTGTTCCTACATCGTGATTTGGTGGAAAGCTGTACCAGTAGCGACGTCGATACAATCAGCTATAGGCACTTGAAAATTTATGAAAGGGATTGAAAGGGCAAAGGTCAAATGTTCAACATGATGTTTTATGTTAAAGCCTTGTTGGCTTGTTGGAATTAGGATTTACCTCTAGATAAGCGTTTTGTTTGGCCAGATTGTTGGTGCGCATGGACTTGCGTTGGATAAATAGAACGGAAAATGGAACTGTTTAAACATTTGCGTAAACATTTTAGCGTTAAACGATTTGTATAAAAATGAGGTGTCAATGATGTAATAAAAGTTTTAAGAGAACATATTTTAACAAATAATCTTCTGATGTATTCCGTAATCCGTATTCTTGTTCATTTCATCTTAACCGAAACGACGAACAATTCCTTTACAGGCTTTTCTTCTTAGGCTTTTTTTTCGAATTTCTTAAGAAACACGATAAGAAAATAGAGAGTAAACTTGATTTATTTATCCGTAAGTATAGACTTTTATATCTTTATCATATTCTTACATATCTTTGGCTTTTATTTTTCGTATATTTTTTCTCACCTACTGTACATTTTCATTTTGAAAAATAATAACATTTTCCCTGTATGTTTTTTTCCAGATTGTATCCAAAGCCTCTTACAAAACATCTTACCTAAAGAGAAGAAACGAGCTTACACAAATCCCCAGAAACCATTACTAAAACTACTATATTATAATCCCTTTAATCTCGCTTATATATAGATAGGGAGGCGAGGTAGCTAAATGGCGTAATTAAACGGCGCCGTCGAGACTTATCAAAATCGATAGATAAAATAATTTCGAAAAGAAAAGCTTCTATGGTAAAAACCATTTTAGCGGTGGGTTTGGCGTGTACGGATTTTCAAAAATGTAAAAAAAAATAGTTACTTGGGCATTCTCGAGCCCGTCAGATATTCATACTACGTATGCCCCAAGTGCCTCTGATAACAACGGTATACTAATCTGCCGGTTTGCGTGGTGGGGCTAGGCATATTAATTCGTCAAAAATGCACAAAAAAAAATTTTACTCGAGCGCGTCAGATTTTCGGAAGGGGTGTTAAGTAGGCCCCAAGGAAGCTCCCCTTAAAAAAACTGACGATTTCGGCGTGACGATAAGTTACGATGAATTTTTGAAAATGCAGAAAAAAAAAGTCCTTTTGAAATACTCGAGCGCGTCAGATTTTCATAGGGGAGGTTTATCTCGGTCTCCTGAAAGCATATTTTCTTAATCTGACAAAAATGTTGGTGGGTTCTCTTAATCTGACCGAAAAAGGTTTGAGAGTTTCTTTTTTTTAATCATCGTTATTTCATATCAATTTTTCTTAACACCCTCAGTTTTCGAGATATACTCAAAAAACCGGGAGTTTGAGTTTTTATGATGCTTCAAGTCAAAAAGTTTTAACTTTGGACAAAAATGTAAAGAGACCTTTTTTGTGTAAAATAAAATTACCTTTTTTGTTTATTCAAACTTTTTTTTTTGTAAAATGTATCGTTCGCGACTTATATACTGCAACGCGTTTTTCGGAAGACGAAATGGCTCCTCCAGGCTTCCGGTCACGCGGAAACCGGCAGCTTTTGTATTTTTAGTAAGTTTTAGATTATATTCTTCAAAATAAAAATAAAAACAATCGCGCTCGAGAATGCCGGATTAACGTTTTTTTTTTACAAGTTCGCGACCCTATAACTTGGCGGCGTCAAGGACTTATCGTCAGATTAGTTAAATTTAGTCTTAAAACACTAAAATCAACCCCCAATATCTTAATCTGACGCGCTCGAGTATTTCAGACTATCGATTTTTTTTTACTAATCTGATCGTCTATCCTGGGCGCGCGTCACTACTTAAAGAGCTAAATAGTTAACAAGGTTGTTCTATTAGGTCTAAGGTATCTCTCATATCTTAAACTGCCACGCTCGAGTATTGCAGAAAATTCCCCTCTTCGCCTCCCTATCTAATACACGCGCTACCTGAATTTCCATGCAATTAATATAACGAAATGTTCTTAAAACGTTTGAGTAGTTTTCTCATAAATCCTCGTTAGCATACAACCGGTTTATAGCCGAAATGAGTCGCTTGATTGCTTCGTTGGTAATCGGCTTTGCTGCCCGAGGCTGTAAGCTTCAACTTGATTATCTTAGTAAACTGCAAGGTAAAGGGCAGCCGCTTATTTACACTGGATTATTGTTGTGTGTTATTTTTATGTGATTGTTTCTGTTATAAGATTTTGATGTTTACTTATATTTTTGGTTTGAAAATTTCGAGGCCAGATTTCTGGATACATTCTACTTACTGTTAATATGACTTCTTTTTAAGTAATTATTAAAAATATTTCATAGCTGAAAAATCGTTACTTACTACCTACACTTTGTATATAGTTGATAAATACATAGGTAGTTTGTATTATGTATCTGTAGTTTTACCATAGGTACTATAGAATAATGACCATATAATGACAAATAGAAAAGAAAATTAGAGAAATGTAATTTTTGTATCATACATGTAATTACTTTGACAAACTTTCCTTCACATTCCCATTTCCTAGGTATTTAAGTACCTAATTCGTAAAACATATTTTCAGCAAATATTTTAAGCTGTGTGGTCTGGTCATAATGTATCCAGCGAGTACCGTATATCTCCGGCCAATCACTTAAAAGCTACCTTTGAGGGTGCTCGAACGAGAGCCTCATGTATTAGAATTATTAAAGTATAGGATGAACAAATATTATTTATTGGTAAAACTCGAGAAATACTTGTGAATTATGTATTTATTTCTTGCAAAGTTGCATCATAGACGATTTACAGAAGATCTGGTGGAATTTCTAAATGAGCTTATAAGTTGTCCAATCCTTCCTATACGTACTTAATTTATTTTTTTTAGTTGTGGATAAAATGAGCTTCAGTAGAATATTGTAATGTGATTGTATTAATTGCAAACAATTATTGTTCAAATGGTTCAAATGTATACAATTTCCTTAATCGGTCAAGAAAAATAATAAAAATAAAAAAGTTTTGTACCTACTTGATTATGTTTTACAAACTATACGTGATGTGTTTATTTCTTGAATATCCCAAGATATTTTCCAATGCATACACCAATTTATTTAAAAATATCATCATTGTGAATTACGCAGTATTTTTTTACAAAAAATACGTGAAAAAGAACCCTTTAAACCCTTTCATGGATTGATTTGAGTGCATCTATTTATAGTCGCTTAAAAACGAGGTCACGTGACAGAATCCCAAAACAAAGGGCAAAGAAAGCTTTCACAGAGGCGAAATTAAAAGTTCGTGGAGATGAAAGCAGTCTTCAATCAAATGTTGAAATAAACGGCTATTTCTTTGCGATTTATTTAGTTAAAACGATTTTCAATAGCTATCGGTACTTTATTAAGGAACAGTGCCTTACTTTATTAAGCTTTGAGTTTAATAGCAATTTTCTCATATATTTTAAAAGGGCAAACCTCGTGAGCTCTAATAATACTATGCGATGAAAAACTTTGCGGAATAACTAATTTTAAAATACCTGCAGGGAATTTTCACTTCTATGTCAGCATTAGAATTTATTCTTTCTATTCAACTGACAGTTACATAACTTCGTCTATAACTAATAACCATTTGTCGAACATCATTGTCAGGTGACATGAGCCAAATTTGCGAATTTCCCTTTTGAAGCTGACCTATGACGTCACGGTCCGCATCTAGCTGGCCACGCCGCAACGCGGTAGCCACGAGGCGATGTCCGGTTATGTAAAGTTTTGCGGAATAATGGCCATATTTTGCAGGCGCGTGTATTGTGGTACGTAATTTATAGACAGGCGGTATTTTACCTAGTTTTTTGACAATGTAGGCGCCTTAATGAAAAAAGTTGTTAGGCGTAGCCATAATAGGGTTATAACGAATCTTTAGGAAATCTTATGTTAATATATTATAAATAAGTTTGCGTAAAAATAAATTTTTCTTCGCTCCTAGACCTATGTAAGTTACATATTACCAAATAAAACTATCAAATTCTTAGCTACATACAGTTATAAAACTATATGTAAGTACCTACCTAAGTAGGAAACGTTCAATCAACGTCTGATTGCCCAAAAGCGGTTCCTTCCAAAACCTTCCAGCTTGACCCAAAGCCCGAAACATATAGGTACAAAATCTCTTAATTAACTGGCTCTACCTATGACATTTCTTTAATATCAATACTCGACATTTCTTCGCTGTACTACAATATATTTAGATAATAATATAACTACACAGTATGTTAAATAGCCTTCTGTAGTCCTTGTATAAAAGAACAACTAATATTACAAACGATATTGAGCATAGAATTTAAACTTAATAAATACAATATATTTCTAAGATATTGAAACGTTATTTCGTATTTCCTTTGATCATCAACTCCAATACATTGCTTTCGGGTTGAAAGGTACCAGGTATACATGAATGACAAAAGATTCAAACAACAGCCGCTAGCCGCCGAGAAAGGTTAAAAATAGAAACGTTTTAATGACTACAGCAATATTAATGTCAAGTTGTTATTCGTATATAGGACAACTGCATACTGGTGCGTTAAAATGCTTCACTTGTACCTTTTTATGCTACGTTAGTAGTCGTTTGTATTGGAAATTGTTTGGCAACAAAAAATATTCCTCAACAATTGTGGTGCAAAATTTTATAGAATTTCTAGAGATGAAAATAGTATTGAACATATAATTTATTTTTATTTGATGTCGAATTTATCTACGAATGAAATTCAAAACTTTTTGAATCGATTAATTAATTAAGATATTTATTAAAATATACGTAGTTCGTTTCTTTTTTGTCCATAAATGTCTTTAGGATTTTGAAATTCAACAGAATTTTTGTAGTTCAGTAATTAATACTGACTTTATCTCTACATAATATTTTCTCTCAAATTCCACTTACTCTATTAATTCCAAATTCATAAATTGATTTCAATAAGTAGCATTTCAAATAATCCATACTAATATTATAAATGCGAAAGTAACTCTGTCTGTCTGTCTGTTGCTCAATCACGCCTTAACTACTGAACCAATTTGCATGAAATTTGGTATAGAGATATTTTGATACCCGAGAAAGGACATAGGATAGGTTTTATCCCGGAAATCCTACGGGAACGGGTATTTCTTTGAAAACGCGGGCGAAGCCGAGGGCGGAAAGCTAGTAACATATATTTGCAACCACAAACTAAACACAAATTCAAATATTTTCTTGCAATATGTTCGTTCCTAGAAATTCACAAGAATTGTTGTTTTGTCGAATGTCAACATATCTTTACGTTGCTTTTAACTCTTTCGCTGACATATTCATTTTCATATCTCTGTAATCCCACTGTTATGAGTCTGGTATGACCTTTGTTATTCCTTTCATGCGGTTTAATCTCCCGTGGCGTATGTTAATAACTCATTAATATTTCGACATTTCGGTGTACAAGGGCCTTTACCTACGCTAAAATAGCAAATGACTTGTGAAGTGACTCATACGAAAAGATATAGGGCAAGCTTTTTTATATTCTGTTTCATTGATTGATGATTGTGTTTAGTTTTTGTAATATAATAAAGCTCATTTATTCCGTGTAATAAATCAAAATTTACATTTCAAATGTTTTGTTAGTTGTTAGTTTAACTTAATTTATTTTAGTATCTAATGTTAGTTTAATTTTTTCTTATTTCCACGGACCCCTTATTGGGTAAAAGCCTCCTCTCTCCTCTTCCATGTAATCCTATCCTGTGAAATTTTCATCCAGTTTTTGCCCACCGTTTCTATTAAATCATCAGCCCATCGCTTTCTTGGTTTACCTTTTTTCCTTTTTCCTGTTGGTCCTGCCCATTTAGTTGTCAGTAATGTCCATCTGTTATCTGTATATCTCGATATGTGACCCGCCCATTGCCATTTGAGATGTAGAGCTTGGCGGAGAGCATCTGTTAGTTTAGTTTTATTTCTTATGTCTTTGCTTCTAATCTTCTGTATTTTTTTTATTTTTAATATACTTCGTTCCATTGAACGTTGGCATGTGGTAATTTTGTTTTTAATTTTCTTTGTATATGTCCATGTCTGGCTCCCGTATGTCAAACTAGGTAAAATACTAGTATCCATCACTATTCTCTTCAATCCTATGTGGTAGTCTCCTTTTAAAATTTCTTTTTGAGCCCAAAATTTTTTCCATGTCCCATTAATTTTTCTATCAACTTCTTCTTCATTACAGTTTTCGTTAAATGATACTAGCTTTCCTAGATATATGTAGCTGTTAACATATTCGATTTTATTACCGGATATTTGTATTAATTTAGTTCGAGAATTGGTCATTATTTTAGTTTTTTGAAGGTTCATATGTAGGCCTACTTCCTGGCTGGAGTTCGATAACAGTTGTAACATTTGTTCTAGTTCGTTGGCTGAGTTGGCAAATAGAACTATGTCATCTGCGAATCTTAGATGACTAAGATATCGGCCTGAAATCCACAGCCCTTTGTTTTTCCAGTCAATACTCTGGAAGACGTCCTCCAATACTGCGATGAACAGCTTTGGCGATAAGGGGTCGCCTTGTCTAACTCCTCGTCCGATTTGTATCTCTTCTCCTTTGTTTTCTAACCGTATTCTGCTTACACTATGAGAGTAGATGTTCTTTAGAATGTTTATATATGTGGTACTTATTTTGCATGATTCGAGCGCTTTCCAAATTGAACAGTGAGTAATGGAGTCGAATGCTTTTGAGTAGTCAACAAAAGCTACATAAAGCGGGTGATTGAACTCTTTATATTTCTCTAGTACTTGGTCTAACGTGTGGATATGATCTATAGTTGAAAAGGCTGAACGAAAGCCTGCTTGTTCAATTGGTTGTTGGGAATCTATTAATGGTGTTAACCGACTCAAAAGTATGGATGTGAAAAGTTTATAAATACTAGATAGAAGGCTAATAGGTCTATAATTAGCAATATCTAATGGATCACCTTTTTTGTAGAGCAAAACTATCTCTGAGCAGTACCATTGTTTAGGTACATTTTCGGTTTGAAGTACTAAGTTATAAAGTTGTGCGAGATATGGAGTGAGTACTGGTGCACCTATCTTTAAAGCTTCATTGGTAATATTATCTGGGCCTGGACTTTTGTCAGATTTTAGTTTTTTGATATGTTTTAATACTTCGTCCTCACTAACAAATTCGTTTACAATATCTACCTTATGTTGCGTACTCAAGGACTTTTTCTGTGTATTTTGTATCATTATTTCTGGTTTCTTATATAATTCTTTATAAAATGAAGTTGCGTAGTTAATAATATCCTGACGTGTTTTAGTTGTGTCTTGCTTTTTGTTTAGTTTAAGTATCCAGTCTTTATGTGTAGTAAGTTCTTTGTTAGCTCGTTTGATGCTTCTGTATTTGTCTAAGTTTTTCTCTATAATTTTGCTTCTATGGTTTTTGTAATCTCTTGCTATTTCTTTATTTGATAATTTAAACAATTTTTTAAGTTCCTCTTTAATTTCTTTTGTTTTATTTTTAGTTTTTAATAATTCTGTTCGCCTGTTTAGTAGTTTTATTGTTGATTCGCTTAGTATGTGAGTTTTATTGTCTCTGTTATTAGTTGTAGGTTTTTTAATAACGCTTGTTGAGATTATGTTTTCTAATTTGTCGTAGAAATATTGTATGTTTTTTGTATCATGATTGAGATTTATATTATTTTCTAAATTTTGTTTCAGTAGCTTTATGTAGAACATTTTTTCTTGGTCAGTTGAAGGTAACTTATGTTTCGATCTGAAAGTTTTCCTGCTCAATTTCGGTATTTTTAATGAAAGAGATGCTCGTACTAATCTATGGTCTGACGGATAGGACAGTTTATTCAGAACTTCTACATTATTTATAATTTTAGGTTCATTACACATTATAAAATCAATTTCGTTTCTCGTTCTATGGTCTGGCGACACCCAAGTCCATCTCCTATTGTGCCTCTTTTTAAAATATGTGTTCATTATAAACAGTTTTTGTTCGCAAGCATATTGAATTAATCTTTCACCTCTAGCATTCCGTCTCCCATATCCAAACTTACCCATTACAAAATTTTCATGACTAGATGGTTGTCCTATTTGGGCGTTGAAATCTCCCATAACGAATACGGTTTTGCCTTCAATTTCCTGGGCCGTCCTAAGATCGTTGTAGAATCTATCAAGTTCTTCCTCGCTCGCTTTTTCGGTAGGTGCGTATGCTTGAACAAGTGTAAGTAGTTGTTTGTTTAGATTAAGTTGTAATACCGCTACTCTTTCAGATATTCCACTATAATTTACTATGCAATTTTTATAATGCTTTTTGATTAAAAATCCTACGCCATATAGTCCCTTTGTTTCTCCTGTATAGCAGAGTATGTATTCCTGTAATTCTTCGATTTTGCAGCCCATTCTCCTTACTTCACTCAGTCCTATAATATCGAAGTCTACGCTTTTCAGTGCATGCAGCAGTTCAATTAATCGTTCTTGTGATGCTAAGGATCTTACGTTGTAGGTGCAGATTTTTAACAGATGGTTGCGCTTCATTTTTGAGGGGTGAGGGTGTTGGTCGTTGTCCCCACGGTGACCAACCGGCTTGGGGAAAGTATTTTTAAGTTCTTCTATTGTGGTTTGTGTTATATTGTTCCGGTGGCTGATAGGTATTTGCTATGCTTTGTGTTCTACTTTTCCAGTTAGAGATTTTGTAGAGTTGGATCGGCCTCTCATTAGTGTGAATGCGTTTTTCTTATTTTTTGTCGGTACGTTTTTCTCTGGCTGGATTGGGGTAGTTGGTGATATGGATAGATCCCTTTTCCGGTTGTTTGTCTGTGTAGAATAATCTTTAAT